>NC_033633.1:6004805-6165898 GCF_001540865.1 Ananas comosus | reverse complement strand
CAAGAACAGAAAGAAGAGAAAGAATCTAAATCCAAAGTCTGGTTTATAGTAATATATATATAATATAATATATTATAATATGAATATGATATATTATAGTATATAGTATATAGTAGTATAGTCCGGCTGATTACTTGCTATTAATAGCACGAATCACTTGGGCTGTACCAAATGTTTCCTATCCGTTAAATTCACCCTTTGACCCTTTTTACCGTTAATTATACTATAAACCAACACCCCACTCAAACCCTAGGAGCCACATCATCCTAACGCACTGCTCTTAATCCAATATGCAAAAACTTATAGCGACCGTGATTGGTGCTATTAATAGCATAGTAACCTAGTTATATTATATATATATATATTATATATATATATATATATAATATTATATATATTATTATATATATAATATATATATATATAATAAACATTGAGCTTCTATTTTTAAAAGTACAATCGAATTGGTGTGCTTGTTAAGTTTTTAGCCCTTGATTAAGATGTGCCGTGTGTTAAGAGATGTGGCTCCTATGGTTGATGCAGTGTGGTTGGTTGATGTGAATAGTATAATCTAACAGGTGGGTGAAATATCAAGGCGTAATCTAACGTGGTAAAAAATTTACAAGCACCAAATATTTGGTACTTTTACAAGCACCATAGCCAAACGCTCTCTCTCTCTCTCTATATATATATATATATATAAATATAATTATTTATAAAGATATATTATGTATGGACCTCTGAAATGGGACATCCTACATGAATTGATTTAGACCATGCACCAACACATCAAAGGTCGGATAAAATGAGATATATATATATATATATATATGTCATCATCTTAATATATTTCACTAGCAAAGATATATACTTTTTTTTAATTTCCTTGTACTTTAATTTTCTCTGGTTCACCATGTACACCCCAAAGTTGATTTTAGCCGCGACCGTGTTGGTTGCGGCGGTTTCGCTGCTCCTCTCATCGGACTCTCGTGATCCGCGGAGGAGACGTGACATCGAGATCATTAGATTGACGGATGATGATCTGGAGCTGCTACCGATCCCCGGCGCAAACGGACCCNCGAGGTCCTCGTCGCTCACCTCGCGGATGGCCGCAAGATAAGTGATCTCTCCGCGCTTTACCCCCTTCCGCAGTTGCAGAGCGGAGAGGGTGTGGGTTGCCGCTGGCTCGCTGCGGCTAGCCAAGACCATGCACGGGGCTGCCTCCTCCATGATGCTCAAGGCCCCGAGATGCGGCATCGGGACCGCTTTCGATGAAGCTAGAAAGTCGATGCCAAGAATGACTTTGAAGTCGTCGATGGTTGCGACAGTGAAGTTCGCTGTACCCGACCAGGGTCCTACAGCGATCGTCACCCCTTTGGCTATTCCACGACAGGCTGTGCCACCGAGTTGACAGCCTTGATCTTGCTCGTGTCCTTCTCGAGTGTGAGGCCCAGCCGTTTGGCCTCAAACTCGGCGATGAAGTTGTGGGTCACTCCAGTGTCCACGAGCGCTCGAGTGGCCCTCCCGTTGAGGGTCACGTCCACGAACAGCAGCTCCTTCTTGAGCAGTTTGCTGCTCGCTTGCCCCTGGATTGCGCTGACAAGTCGTAGCGCGCCCATCTTCGTCTCTGCTTGTTCCTCGCCCTCCTCGGCTTGGATGGCATTGACGGTCTTCTTCTTTGGGCAATCTCTCGCCCAGTGATCACCCCCGCAAACATAACAAGAGATCTTCTTCTTCTGCGGAGGTCCTCTTCGCTCTTGGCCCTTGTGATCACGCTGCTCGCGGCGGTCTCCCCCACCCTTGGCCTTGCTCGCCTTAGATGGTTTGCCACGAGCGAAGTCCGGCTTGTCATACTCCAGCAGCTTCTCCGCCTGGGCAATAGCGGAGCTCACGTCCTTGACATCTCTCGCTATGAGCTCCTTGTTAGCCCACGGTTGAAGACCGTCGAGGAAGAAGAACAGCCGATCCTCCTCGGCCATGCTGGTGATGGCAAGCATCAGCTTGGAGTATTCCTTGACATACTCCTTGAGGGATCCTGTATGCTTGAGCTGTCGAAGTTGCCTCTGCGCCAAGTATTCGACGTGCTCGGGGTAGAACTGTGCCTTCAGTTCGCGCACGAAGTCCTCCCAAGTCTTTAGTTCGCATTGGCCCTTCTCGGCCTTTGTAGAACGCCGACGCCACCACAGCATCGCGTCATCGGTGAGGTACATGGAAGTGGTCTTGACCTTGTCCTCCTCGTCCTCGATCCGCAACGCCTTGAGATAGCGCTCCATGTGCCAAAGGAAGTTGTCTATCTCCTTCTCGTTGCGCGTTCCCTTGAAGCATTGGGGCTCAAGGACGCGGACCTTTGGGGTGTACTCCTTCTGCGTTTCACCGCCTCGAGCCACCGCCTTCTCAAGGATAGTCACCCTTGTCTTGAGGTCCTCGACCTTGTCGACTCGAGTGACTAGCTCATCGATCAAGTTCTTCCGCTCCTCGTCACGACGGGTGATGTTGTCTTGGAGCTTCTCGAGCTCGCCTCGAAAGGTCGCCATGGCAGTGGCGACACTCTCCTCCATGTTGCGGACGTCGTCGTTAAAGGAGTTAAAGGTATCGACCATTTCGATGTACCTTTCACCCACTTTGGATAGTATGTCCTCCAGCAGCGCCAGGCGTTCCTCCACGGACGCGGAATCCTTCGTGATTCGCGTGTCCTTGCCCTTGCTTCGCTTGGAGGGTTGCTTTGGGGGATCACCCCCAGCGTCGACCACCCCGGCATCGGATGACGACATGGTTCCTTCTCGAACCGGCTCTGATACCAACTATCACGGACTTAATGGTTTGGTTCGCAAAATCCGTGTGGCGCTCGCCTTCCTCCGTGAAGTGAGCAAGCCTGCCTCTCTACTTGCTAAGTTAGGACCTCACTCGCCCTAGACTATGTACAAGAGAGAGATAAGAAGAAAGCTCTTCTATTATTTTGATAGTTGAGAATACAAAAGAGGATTCTTNAAAATAAATAAATAAATAAATAAATAAATTGTATATTTTTTGTAATATTAAATAACATGGCTAATTAATATTACCGTGCGAACCAAACACAGGAATTCCACATTCTTAGTAATAGGATGAATAGGAATAAGATTCTCGGATATATTTTATTCCTAGTAATCTTTCATAATGCGAACCAAACGCACCCTTAAATTATAATTTCTGACAATTTTTTCATTTAAGGAATAATAACGTACTATTTTAATATCGTCAACTTTTACAACTGTACTTTGATGCTCAGGTATAATATATATATAGATATAGATTTTCAAAAAATATGAATCTTCGTAAAAGAGTGATGAATTTCTGTTATGATAAAAAAGTGTGAAGGTCTATTTCCATAAAAGATATAAATTGTAATGATTCAATCATAATGTAACTTCTCAGATTCCACACAAAAATAAAAATATATATATATATTATTATATGCTCTTGTTCGAAATCTTTTAACCTAATTATATTAGATTATGGTATAGAATTTGAGCAATACCTACCTATAAATCTACAAAGTAGGTGTAAGATTTATGTCCCGCTCATCCATTAATGCCCCCATATATTGTCCCTTTAATTAATCTTATTAATACTAAAATATATCCAAAGCGATTTTCAGAACCAAGTTAGGATGACAAAATTAAGTGTGAAATGTTTAGATGTATAAGTAGCTAGCTAGCATTGTTCATAATATTTTGACCACTAGTGTTCTCAATTTAATTATTTATTCCATCTAACTGATGGAACCCTCTCATTTCAGAGTGGAATTTTAGAACATCATTTGCCCCGCAAACCACACCTTTTGGTGCAATTGTAAGGCCTAAATTTGGCCAAGTTGCCAAAACATTATATCTTTAATTTCATTATATTATGTTCTATTTTATTTTATTCCTCATAGGTCATACTCATGTCTCATTTTTCAATGAGCGCAATACTAGTATGTACATATTCCAAAAAAGTCTAAAGTTTACACTCCCTCTTCCAAGGTGCAAATTAATACGCACCCTTATTAATTTTGTCCACTTTTTTTAATATTAAAAATCCATACAGATTAATAATTTGTAAACTCTTGGACGAGAGAATGAACAAAATTTATATCCTTTTGGATGTAAGAATAGCTAGCATTTTTCTTTCTCGTTTCTCTAACATTATTCTTGCTCTAACATTTTCATATTCATTTACAAAATAGATCAAGTTAATTGAATTTATTGAAATGCATGTGATTTTGAAATTAAAATTAAAATTTTAGTTTTAAATTTAAATTTCAAATTTATTTAAATTTAAATTTGATTTTGAAATATAATTTGATTTTGAAAATAGTTCGATACTTCAAGTTAACCTTCTGTCACGGACTTAACGGTTTGGTTCGCAAAATCCGTGCGGCGCTCGCCTTCCTCCGCGAAGTGAGCAAGCCTGCCTCTCTACTTGCTAAGTTAGGACCTCACTCGCCCTAAACTATGTACAAGAGAGAGATAAGAAGAAAGCTCTTCTATTACTTTGATAGTTGAGAATACAAAAGAGGATTCTTAAATGAGAGGGGGTGGACGCCACACTATTTATAGACCACTCGCCGTCATAATACCAATGAAAAGGTGCCAAGTGGCACAATACTACTACCCAAAAGAGGAGGCCACGCGGTCTCCCAAGAGTCCTAATAAATAGCATAGAAACTCGAAGAGTCATACATTTATTGACTACCTAGAAACTCTAAGGGACTCATGACCCTCCGGTATCCGCACCATCAGTCTCGGGATCCGCGTAGAAGCTTCCAGAAGATTCCAAGCCAAAACCTCCGTCAGATATCCGCTTTGGAGTTTGGGTGATTGCAAAGCGAAATCGCGGAGAAAATCTTTATGTCGTGACAACCTTCCCTCAGCTTAAAATACGTTCTTGAAATCTAGACGTTTGCACTTTAAGTTTAGCAAATGTAGCAAGAGCTAGCAAAGAGGGTGCCTTTGATTTTCCCTTTTTGACTAAGAAATTAGAATCGGAATAAACGAATCTATTTGTGGGTACTTGATATGCAGGAATTCTATTTTGATTTCTATTCCGATTCCGATTTTTGGGTGAATGAAAATCTCCCAATCACCATTTTTTCTAATCCGGCCTAGAAGGCCACATTAAAAGTTCTATTCCGGAAGAAATAAAGAATACACTTTACAAAAATATCTCAATAATATTTATATTTTTATTTAAATTTTTACTTTAATTTTTAATTAAAATACAAATTTAAATTTAGAAATTACATTTTTAATTCTAGATTTTGAGTTAGAAATTAAATTAAAATATAAATTCAATCAAGCATTTTGAAATTGATCTATAAATTTAAATTTAAATTTAGTTGTAAGTTTGAATTTGAATCAAATCAAAAATTAGTTTTACATTTTGAATTATCCTCTCAATTTTAAATTTTAATTTTTTTAAAAATTACATTTGATGTAAATTTTTAATATTTAACTTTTAGTTTGAATTTAAATTATAAATTTAATTTTATATTTTGAATTATTCGTTTAATTTCAATTTTTAATTTTTTTGAAAAATGTATATTTAAAACTTTGACATCATTTTAAAATTTTGACATAAATTTTTAATATTTAACTTTTAGTTTGAACTTAAATTATAAATTTAATTTTATATTTAGGTGCAAACTAAATTTTAAATTATTTTTATATTTTGTATTTTAGTCATTTTTTCAAGATTAAAATTTTTTAAATATTGAAGACACGAAATAATCATATCGGTTCTGATTGTTATTCTGAACCAAACATATTAGAAGGTTTGTATCATTCCGTTTTCAATTTCTATCCATTTCGATTCTTATTTCGATTTCATTTCTCATTTTAAACCAACTGTGCTTCTAGAGTTAAAGCTACTACACTTTTGGGAGCACCGGCTTGCAACTTTTGAGCCCTTAGATTTGTATTATTATCACCGTCAATTAGTAAACACTAGGGATCCAAGAGTCAAAAAGTTACAAATTTGACGCTTCTAATTAAAAGTGTTGGCATTCGGTTAAACCAAATCGGGTGTGTCTATGATCAGACTTGATCCGACGGTTATTATATTGTCTAATTAGAGTAGACTTAATCTAGCTGTAAAGTTAATCTGAGATATATTTAAGCCATATTAAAATAATAATTATAAACTGATTTGGCCTAATCCTTTACTTATCTATTAAGGTTTTGGTCCCTTATGAAATATACAGATTATTCTCTCATAAAAACAACAAGAAAAAAAAAATAATCATAAATTCGTGAGGAATTATTCATGAGCCGTCTTGTGAAAGAGAGAAGTCACACTACAACAAAAACGGTCTATAGCGACACTTTTAAATGTAGGTACATGTCAAAAAAGTGCGGCAGCTAAAATTACCGACACTTTTAAAAAGTGTTGCTATATGTGGGGTCGCTAGGTATATAGTGACAGTTAAAGAGTGTCGCTATAACCTAAAAGAGTGCTGCTAATTTACCAACACTTATTTAAACATTTAGCAACCGCCGAAACTCTATCTCGTTGGCTGCGGTGGCGGAGGAGGACGACAGGAAAGGCTTTTCGTCTAGAATTTCAGTGGATTGAGTGAAGAGAGAAGAAAAGATGATAATTGATTTTTCTTTTCTTTTTTTTTCTTTCTGTTTGTAATCGGGCCAAATGGACTGGGTGTGGTGGGTTGAGTAGAGTAATCTTTTATTTTTGGTTGGATTGGGCTTTATATTTAGGTATTAGTAGATATTTTTTTAAGTTTTAGAATAAATGGGACACTTACTCAAAAGTGTCCCAAATATGTGTCCCTATAATCTAATTCTGTTGTAGTGTCACATTCTCTATTAACCTCTTGTTCTAAACAGTCTTGAACAGCGGATTAGAAATCGCGCTCGTTCGTAGTTCGATAAACCGTGGGTTTGGAGCGTTAGGAAACCTTTGTCGACCATCCGAGAACACGTGAATCAAGCTCTACAATCCAAACTCATCGTATTCTAGTGCCAGTCGCTTCCGCATAAGGTACGAATGAATACTTCCGCTGCATTCAATCTTTTACACAAGCCCTACTCTTGAGTTTTAGTAAAATAAGTTGGGACAAAATACTTCAGATAAACTGGAATCATAGAGAACAATTGCAATTTTAAGCATAGAATAAACTAAGATCATAGAGTTATAGTAGCTGGGCGAATAAATCTGAACATTAGACTTTAGGCTCCGTTTGGTAACGGAATATCTGCATAATAACACTTTTTATCCTTATTATTCTTCCAAACAAAATAAAATTTGCTATGGATAATTTATTCTAGTCAAAGCGGGTTATTCCAGTTGATCTTAGAATAATCCGTTAATTATATTCTCCTAGTAGAATAAAATTTATCCCTCATGAATTCAAGGGTGGGGCAATAAACAAGTAGTTTTTTTTTCCTACTTTTAATGATGCCTTGACCCATGCTCCCTCTATTTATGACACCTCAACCCCGCACCCCCACTTTATTCCATCCTCCCATCCGATTTCTATATATAGTGTTTACTAATATATATATTATTAGTATAAATTTAATTACTGTAATAATACTTGATAGTGTATATATAATAAAGATTATTTCTTAATCATGTTGATTAATTAATTAATAAATTACTTTGTACAATTATTGAAAATATATTTATATTTTTTCATGTGCTATATATTCTATAACATATGCTATGAATGTGAGATATTCATAAAGGTAAAATTGGCATTTAAAAAAAAATTCATTTAACTTTTTTCACTATTCTTCTCTTCTTTCAAGAAATTAATCAAACATCATATTGCTTATACCCTAGTATAAATTAATATAAATCCAAACAAAAAAATTTTGATATTCCTCTCTATTCTAGAATATTGAGATATACAAAGGATAAAAAAATTTATCCTATGTGACATAATTCCATTGCCAAACAGAGCCACTTCTGGCCGGAGAGTCTTAGTAGAATAATAAATTTGATGGATAAAAATGGACAGTGGAGTTTTTGGTAGAATAAAATCTAGACCTTAGACTTTAATCTTAAACCGATCGAAATTGGATAGTAGTAGAGTTAGGCTTCATTTGGGATTGCGGGGAGATTGTGTTATGTGTGGTAAAAAAGTACGTTGGAAAAATACCCGTTTGTTTTCATATGTAATATTGTACATGTTCTCCGTATCGCGATGAGTCAGTTACGATATATTTTCTGTGGTCCCACCGGAGAACGCAGAAGCATATTCCTATATACTTTTTTCTCAAGTTCATTTATTTAACAGCGTTACATAGACCTCAATACCAAACTAAGCTTTAAGCATTGAATAAATCTACATCATGGAATATTAGTAGAATAGATCAAATAAATCTGGATAGAATATGGATAGTAGAGTGTCGGCAGACATTCTTGACCTTAGACTTAAAACTTTGGGAGAACTTCAAACTGAACCCCTACTGTTTAGCGCTTTTTCACTTGTCGCTATGGTTTAAACAGTTTTACTTCACTAGCCTATAGTTTTATCTTTGAGATTTCATTCGATACTTAATTTCATAAATATATCATAATAAAAAATCCAAACTGTTGATCAACTAGTTAAGTGTACGTGCAAATGGACGTAACAATTATTTTAATTTATTTTAAATTAAAATAAATTCGCACATTATATTTATTTAAAAATTTATAATTTATAAATTCATATGTTATATTTTATTAGAAAATATTTGTAATATTCTATAAATTTCTTTTTTTATATACATTAAATATTTTTATATTTTTTTTTATTTCTGATGATTTAAATTTAAATATGTGTTTTAAACAAAAAGCATCAAAATTTAATTCATATTTATTTAAAATTTAAAATTTAATTTTGATCCACTATAATTAAAGTTTTTGGATAAGAATGATATTTTTTAACAGATTAATCAAAACCATTCGTTCTTATTTGCAATTTTTTTAATTAAGTGAACCATTTATTTTTAATTTACACAACCGTTCGTAGAATTGGATTTATAGATGAATAAGAATGCTATTTTTTAACAAATTAATTATAACCGTTCGTTCTTATTTAAAATTTCTTAAATTAATTGATCATATCCGTCCCTAGGAAATATAGGGGATATTCTTTTATTCCTTTTTGAATTCTTTTATAGATGAATAAGAATGCTACTTTTTAACAGATTAATCATAACCGTTCGTTCCTATTTAAGATTTTTTTAATTAAATGATCATACCCGTTCGTACCCGTTCCTAAGAAATATAGGAAATATTCTTTTAAATGATCATATCCGTTCATACCCGTTCCTAAGAAATATAGAAAATATTTTTTTTATTCCTTTTTTAGATTCCGTCTGTCATTGTTGAAATTTCTATACGTTTTTATATATATAGTAAGTATAGATAAACGGTGAAATTGTCATTTTAACTTGTAATAGGTTTTCACAGGTAGTTCATGCTGAGAATATTTCGGAATTAAATATCGCAAAATTTAAAGAAAAGTTTGGATTGACAACCGTTCCACTAATCTAGGCAACAATTTTGCATTATTATTTAAGGAATATTGGAATTCCATTAATTTAGAAAATAATGTTGCATCACTATTTAAGAAAATTTAAAATTTTTATTAAGTGATTTGGATAAAATCTGTAAATTAGTATAATATTTATTATTTGAGAAAAATATAAATTCAATACATTTAATATGTAAAGATATTAAATTAATGTGGGTAAACACAAAATTGATATCATATGATTGTACGTTTACTTTACTAGTAAATTGATTTCTTTATTAGTAAACCATTTCGGTTCACTAGTAACTATTTTCCGTTTGGCTATGTATATGTTTAAAAGATCTATCTTTTTGATTATTTTCATCTGTTAGATTACACTATTTAATCAACCACCCATTCAATCCTAGGAGACCACTATCATCTTAGTCGCATATTCCTTCATCCAAAGGCTGAAAATCTACAAGTACCAATGATTTGATACTTTTAAAAGTATAAAAGCTCAATTATATATATATATATATATATATATATATTATAATATATAGAGTTGAGGCTATGATACTTTTACCAGTATCAGCCAACATAGGTGCTATTAGATTTTAACGCATTGGATCTACTTTTCGATTATTTAATAGCCCTTGGATGTAAACATCATATTCCACCTACCACCAACCTACCACCACCTTACCACCATCATCTCAACCGTCAATCTCTCCATCCAAGGGTTAAAAACACACAAGTATCACCCCCATGAACTTTTACAAGATTACGGCCTACTCTATATTATTATATATATATAGTATATAGTAATAAATATATATATATATATTATATAAATATATATATATATATAAGGTTAATTGTATACACGTCCTCGCAAACATAGTGAGTTACAGATATATTCCTGTAAAACTCAACTTTCATAAGTTATCCCTGTAAAAATCTTAATGTATTTAGATGTCCCTGTCGTTAGAATCCATTGGAGAAACTTAATTAACCACAGCTAAAATGCCTAATCATGGTTAATTAATAAGGTGAATTTACAATTTTACCCCTCTTCCACTTCCTCTTCCTCTTCCTCTTCTGCTTGTCGGAGTCGTCATCGTCATCGTCGTCATCGCCGGCGAGGGAGGAGATGCGGCGAGCGATCGCGGCGAAGAAGGAGCCGTGATCATCGTGCCCTCGTGGGCCATCGTCACGAGCGCTTCTGACGGCCTCGGCGCCGTGCTCACCACTACCCCTCAACACCCTCGTTGAGATCGCCAAGGAGGTCGTCGACGCTGCCCCGTCGTTGCCTTCACCCCACGTGCCCTCATCCCCAAGCTCCTTCCACGCCCTGCCGTCCTTCTCGATGAGTCCCGCCTGGCCCCTACTGCCAATGACGATCCCCGGATGCTCTGCACCATCGCCGACATGATCACGGCCCATCCCGACCCCGACCCCAACCCCATTCCCTACCCGATACGCGAGCTCGTGTGCCAGGACGACCCTGCGACGCTGCTTTACTCCTCGGGGACAACGGGGGCGAGCAAGGGGGTGGGATCCACCATCATCTACGGCCTCGCCGCGTTCACCACGGGGCTTCTGGGGCGGGATCTACCATTGTTGTGCTCTCCAAGTTTGTGATCGGGGAGATGCTGCGCGCGATTGGGGCGTACGGGCGACGTACCTCCTGCTCGTGCTGCCGATCCGACAAGCTCTGCAACGTCGCCGCCACCGTCGTTCGCTCCCGCAGCCCGAAAAGGAAGAAACAGAGGAAGAGGGCAAAAATGTTATTTCACGAATCCACTATTAAAAAATAAATAGTTTTCTAACGGATCTTAACCAGAGGAACATATCTGAATACATTAGGACTTTTGCAGGGATAACTTTTGAAAGTTGAGTTTTGCAGGAATATATCTGCAATTCACTATATTTGCGGGGACGTGTATGCAATTAACCCATATATATATATATATATATATATAGAGAGAGAGAGAGAGAGAGAGAGAGAGAGAGAGAGAGAGGAGAAAAGAGAAGAGTAGGTTATTGTGCATTAAGAGAAACATGCAGCCCTTTGGCCCTAAGTCTAACCCATCCATCAATTTTGATGAAGCTAGGATGAGAAAGAAAAGAGAAATTGAAAAGAATTAAGGTTCTTATCTCTTCTCTTGAAATCTCCCATTTATCCTCCTCAACCTATACCAACCACATACAAATAATAAAGTGTTTAGATACCTAGGAGCCACAAGCTAATAGCACAGTACCGCCTATCTCTCTCTCTCTCTCGTCTCTCTTTCAGACCCTCATTCACTCTGCCGAGTCTCTCTCCCTCTCATCTCCTAATAGCCATCTTCTCATGCTCGTAAACTCTTGAGCTATTCTGACTTTCTCTTCCGTCTATGCAGACCAAGGAATAATCACACTAACATATCTCCTCCATGGCACTCGATCTCTCCTCTATATATAAAATAATAAAATTAAATTTAAATTAAAAATATTTATAGAGTGGATCTGGTACTATATAGCAAATCCATTGTTCACCCATTTTTGGCCTTCAATGATCAACTCTTTTCATTATTCAACCATGCGATAAATACTCATAACTCCAATGGGACCAACAACACTAGGAGACCACGCCAACTCTACTGACTAATATCATCCTGACGCCACATTTTTCATCAATGGTTTAAAAACATTGATAGCAAAAAGAGCGTTTTACCTATGAATAGTATTCCATCAATTCTAAAATATATATAAATATTAAAATATAATAAGCGTCAGAAGAATGAAGAGAGAGAGATACTCTTCGCATTCGAAACACGAAGGCCTCCGTATTAATTGTTTCGATATAGACATCCAAATTCGACGACGCCGCGCCGTAACATAATCTATCTATTGAAGAAACTATCTAAAAACCAAATTTTAATAATTCGTACATCATTTATACAAGCGATCACATGTCTCATAAAAGACTATTTAACGCTGAATGTGACACGTTTTAAGTCAACGGTGTAGAAGTACCAAATTACAATGAAACTTTAATAAAAATCTATCTTAACACAATAGCAAAACAATACTTCCAATTGAATTGAGTCATTCATTCTATTTGGTTATAAAATTTATTTCAGCCTTCATTGAGGCTACTCGTTCACATAGGCAAACAAGTCAAAAAATATGAATTTGTTTCAATATTCTAATAGCAATAGATATCATGTCTAATGGATGCCGACGCCCGAATCGGAAACCCATAGAAAACAACTACAAGTACGAAGCTCGACTCTCGAAAGATAGATCCGTACACTATACATAATATACTATACTATATATTATAATATAATAACTATATATATTAACTAGCCTGTAATACTATTAATAGTACCAATGACATTGTGCTCATAGTTCTGCCTTGGATTAAAAGATGTGTGATTACGGTCATGAGTGGCCCCCCTAGGTTGAGTGCAAAGTTTATTGAATAGTATAAGTCGACACACCGGTGAAAATATAAGTCTAATCAACGGCAGAAAAACTTGAAGTACCAAATGCCGTGATAAGATAGTATCCCAGGCCGACTTTATATATAATAAATATCTATATAATATATATATTATATAATAATCATAATAATGGCACAAATCATTGTGCTAACATTTTAACCACCTTTTGAATTAAGAAGATGTGCGCGGTTAGGTGAGTGAGCTCTAGGTTGAGTGGGTGGTGTTTGAATAGTATATCTCCACGGTGAAATAATCAAAAAGTAATCTACGGCTGGAAACTTCGTAGTCACAAGTGCTTCGTGCTAAATAGCATAGAGCCGGACATATACTTAAAATATATATAAAATATATATATAAAGAGTAGAGCTACTATGCTATCGCAAGTATAAAGTAGTTGGTGCTTTCAATTTTTTAGCCCGTAGATCAACCCCATTGATCATTTCTAACCATTGGATTAATATTATGTCACGCCCCGGGACCCAGCGGAAGCCCGCCCGGCGCGTGCCCAGACCCGCCATATGTCTAAAACATATAAGACGTCTAAAAAAAAACGATAAATAAAGCAGTAGAATAAAGAAATCTAACGATATCAGAGCAAAGTAAATAACTAAGTTCTACACAAAGGGGGAAGTATAAACTGAAATCCACTAATAAAGCCATAAAGTAGTACAAAGGAAAATCCCAAATACAAAACTTAAACATAAAGAGTATATAGGTGGTCTCTCTATACATGGTACTCAAAATCTCTCTCTCTCTCTAGTACAAAAGGAAAGAATAAACCACATAAGCTCAAAAGTAGCTCCCCGCTAACTAGTTACGCGACTCCCTTGCAGTGATCCCGTGCCTCCGCCGGTGCCGAAGGCTGTGAAAAGAAACATAGAAACAGGGGCGTGAGAACTATTAAATAATAGTTCCCAGTGGGCAATTACTGACTTCACTGAAATGCGCCACTAGGCCCAAAAGCTACAAAAATGGGTCAGTGTATAAGTACAAGCAAAAGCGGTAAGAACAACTAGGAAATAAATATGAATACTACTCAACCATGATGTCTTTACTTAGCATGATTTGCATAAGTAAGAAAGCAACTACTATAAGTATGTGCACAAGAGTATCCCACATGTAAATGCATAAGTATGCAACTAACCCAACGTTCACAATGTAAATAGTAAAGATGTCATTGTTTACTATTCTAGTCAATGTCCACTTGTCACTTTGACTGTTTAAAGTTCAACTTTGATAAGACCCACCCGAAGGCTGTCTAGCATAAGACCCATCCGAAGGCTGTCTGGCTTTACCGTACCTAATGGCCCCGTAGTAGTCAGCATCCCCACCCTAGCAATGAGCCTTTTCCATGACAATCCACTTCGGCGCCCAATCCCGCACGGCGAACATATCGCGATGGCCAACTCCGGAGTGCTGGCTGTAGGGAGCGACCCTCACAAGCATGTGCGAATGAGCACAATGGCAAGCATGCGTATCAGTATGTCTCAAGTACTAAGTCCTCATGTCAAAATATGGAATATAAGTCAACTGCGTCGACGGCCCATCACTATGTCATCATGTCTCCAACATGGAAAATAGTATATGTCCGATGGCCTATCACTTTGTCATCATGTCTCTATGTTGTAGTTTCATAGTTTACTAGTTTCAAGTGCCCCTTTATGACACTATTGTTCAATAAGTCCAAGCATGGTAACTATATTCCCGAATGCATAATATGAGTCATTTTAAATATAGAAGATAAGTTTTTCACTCGCTAATGCGATTACTTTTCACATGCATGCAGCATATCCATAAGGCTCTACTATATAGAGTAAAATTTTCATCATACATGAGGCATGCATTTTAAGTGTTCTAAAATTCACATAATTCATATTTAGCATGGATTTGCATTCAAAAATACTTTACGACAAGTATAGAAAACATAGGGGCCATTTTGCCCCGTGTTCATGAAGCCAAATCCACCGATGATACCAAAACCCTTCGTACGCTCCGACGAAGGTGTCCACTAGCCCCCTAGCACTCTAAAGATGTAGGAACAAGGGTTAAATGAACCTTACGATCAACCCTAAACTCAATCAACAAGCAACCTAGGCTAAAATGGAGGAGACTCACCTCAAGTGACGAAATCCTCTCTCAAACTCCAAATGGAGGCAAGAACCCTTCCAATCCAACCTAGAGAAAGGTTCTAAGTCAATCAATTGAGTCTCAAAGCCCTCAAATTGAAAATCCCTAAATCTAACCCTAAAATCCAAATCTAGGGTTTCATATGGTAAAACCTACCAAAATAAGGATCAAAGGTTAGAATCAAGATACTAACCTCTCAAGATGCCTCCACGCAAGCTCCAAATCTTCTAAGGTTGAAGATGGATCCACTAACAAGCTCTAACCACAAGCCCCAAGCCTCCAAAAGTGAGAAACGAGGGAGAGGGAGATGCTCCAAAGTCTCCAAGCTTGCTATCCTTCTCCTCTTCTTCTTCTTCTTCTTCTTCTCTCTCTAGAGGATCTGAGAGGGTGAGAAATATGAGAAAGAGAGAGGAGAAGTGGCTCTAAAAGCCCCCTCATGCACAAAATCCACCTAGGTCACCCAACATTTCAATCCTTGCATCAGCCCGGACTGGGCAATTTCGCCTAGGGGGGACCGGTCTCTCCCCGCATGGGACCGGTCTCTCAGGTCGAACCCAAAAATCCAACGTTCGGGAACCGGTCTCTCCCCGCGTGGGACTGGTCTCTCCCCGCGAAAAAGCGCTCGGGGACCGATCTAACCCGCCAGGGATCGGTTGCCTCGCCGGCTGCCGCAACACTGTTCTGAGGGGTCCGATCTCTCATATCAGGGACCGGTCCCCGAGAGTGAAAACTCTCAGGACAAAGTCAAAACTCTAGAGATCGAACTTTTAGGCCGGAATACCGTCTACGGCCTTCCACCAAGTGTGAAAAAGTTCGGAGTACACATCAAACTCTCGAACCTCGCAATTTACAAAGGTCCAGTGTGCTACATATTATTAACTAATGGGGACCACTTAACCCTAAGGGGGCCGCTATCATCCCAACCGTAGAATCTTTGATGTAAGGGCTAAAAAATTGGAAACACCAATTACTTTATACTTCCGATAGCATAGTAGCTCTACACTATATATATATATATATATATATATATATATATATATATATATNCAACTCCCTTGTACCGGTACACGGGCTCCTGTACCGGTACAAGAGCCAACCCGAGAGCAGCTAAATTTGTGCGCGTAGCTTGTACCGGTACAGAAAACCCTTGTACCGGTACAGCAAGCATTCCCCGCGCTGGTTGTACCGGTACAGCATAGTCTTGTACCGGTACAGCAAGCAGGAAAATCTGCTATTTTGCAGATTCCTTCGCTGAATGCTGCCCTCGCGTCGCACGGAGTCCGTTTTTCGTCTATTTGACGTCAACGCGACTCGGACTTGTCCCGACACTCTCCAGAGCTGTCGACAAGCCTCCACAGTCAAACACCAGAGATCTCAGAGAGAGAGAGAGATAAGTAGTTGGGATAGAGATTAGAAGTGGGGAATTAGAGATAGAGGAGAATGGGAGAAGAAGGGTTTAGAGGAGAAGAACTTTTTGGGAAAAAGATGCTAATTCATTTCATTCCTATCCTGTTTTACATGATAATATGGTATTTATACTACTTAGTAAATTGAACTGGAATGAAAAACACCTAGTCTACGAGGGCTAAACTGCAATTTGTCAAAATGGGGAATGAGGCCTGACGGGTTGAATTCTGATGCCTTGTGGGCCTTGAGTGGGCTTGTTTGGTCCAAATTGCCTGGAAGTCGGGTAAGCGGTTCTCGGGTTGCCCTTCTCCGCACTATTCATTGCCCGGTGGGTCTTGGGTTTGCCATTTCCCCCCGATCCAAGGTTCGGGCCACCCGATCCGCCTATAAACGGGCAAACGGGCGTCGGATAGCCCTTCTCCGCACTACCCACCGCCCGGCCGGTCTTGGGTTCACATTTTTCCTCCGATCCGAGATCCGGCCCACCTGATCCACCAGCTATCTAGATTCTGTCTGACCCCATTTCTTCCTTCTCGATCCTTCTATTTCCTCCTCAGCTCCGATGATGCCCTAGCCCCGTCGCCAAATCGCTCCGATGATGACCTAGCTCCAATGACGCCCTGCCGGAGTTCCGCCCGCACAGCCTCTCGCCGGATTGCTCCGCCGAGCTCGCTCCTCTCCACCCTGCTGTTGCCCTTATTCCTCGCTTAACTAGTAAAGCTACCACTTTTACTACTCCTTTTAACTACTCTACTCCTTTATTCTTCAGATTGTTACAATGATGAATTGCAGGTCTCTTGACCAAAGTAAACAAAAACAATCAAAGTAAGTAGTGAACGGATGTTAAAAAGGAAAAAAAAGAATACTTTAAAGGCGCGTTTGGTTCGCACTATGAAAGATTACTATGAGTAAAAAGATATCCAAGATTCTTATTTCTATTCATTCTATTACTAAGAATATAGTATTTCGGTGTTTGATTCGTACGATCATATTATTTAGTCATATTATTTAAGAATACAAAAAATATATAATTTATTTATTTATTTAATTTTAAATAATACTATAAAAAATTTCAACATCTTTTTAGAAAAAAGAGAAAGAGAATATAGGTTAGGAAGAGAGAGCATAATTTAAAAAATAGGAAGAGAAATAGAGTTGAGATTAGAGAAAATGAGAGGGTTGAGATTTTAGAAAAAGAGGGGGAGAAATAGCTTAATTTATAGAGAGAAAAAATGTTGAAGTTTAAAAAGAAAAAGATAAGTTTAGAGAGAGATATGATGTTAGAGTGTAAAGAAAAATAATACCAATTAGCCGGTAAGTGGAAAGAAAGAAAGAGATAAGACATATTATAATTATTCCAATCCATTAACATAANATAGTATAGTAGCCTATATATATATATATATAGTCGAGCTAGAATACTCCCAAAAGCACCAAGAGGTTGGTGCTTTTGAGTTTTTAATCTTTGGATGGAGAGATGTAGGGTTGGGATGATGGTGTAAGGTGGTGGTAGGTGGAATAGTGTTTGATCCAATAGTTATTAGTAATGAAGGAGTAGATCAAGGAGTAGATCTAAGGGCTAGAAATCTAGAAGTACCAAGGCGGTGATACTTCTAAAAATATTCTAGCTCAATTCTATATATATATAAAACTAGGCTGGAATACTATCAATAGTACCAAATTATTAGTGCTATTGAATTTTTAGCTGTTGGATTGAGAAATATACGGTTAGGATGATGTGGGTGTCGTAGGGTTGAGTGGGTAGTTGTTTGAATAGTATAATCTAACGGGTAAAAATAATCAAAGAGAGTAATCTAACGGAAGAAAACTTGATAGCACCAAGTACTTGGTGCTATCGATAGCATAGCAGCCGAACTCTATATATATATATATATATATATATAGAAAAACACTTTAAAATCTAATAGTTATACCACTTTATTTCACAATAGCAAACGGGTAGAATAAGATCATTGGGGGGGGGGGTTGAGACCCTTGTGCAAATTTTGTGGTCCTTCAAGTTTCAATTTGTTTTGAGCTCTTTTAGAAAAAAGGTCGTCACCCTTGTGCAAATTTTGTGGTCCTTCAAGTTTCAATTTGTTTTGAGCTTCTTTTAGAAAAAAAAAAAATGATCGTGCTTGTAGGTCAGAATACACACACATTTTATGCTCAAAATGGTACTTAAATCCACCCGGATCTCAAAACCACGAAATACACCGACCAACACTTTTAGATGGCGGCGGTTTTAGCATTATTATTAGCAATTGGTTGGTGGATTGTTAATTTGAATATGCGAAAATCCTCTTCCAAAATGATTATAGTGCCCCCGATACGGATCTGAGGCAACTGAGGCTAGAAGAGGTAAGGGAAAGAGATGAAAGTAGAGGTAGAGATAGGTGGGAATTGGAAAAATAAAGATGAGAATTGGGGAGATTATCAGTGCAGAGAGAGAGAGTGTCACGCCCCGGATTACACTTTCCCCGGGCACGCCGACAAATCCGCCATATACAAAGGAATTTCCCCTGTATACGAAGCGATAGCTGTACCTGTAAATCAAACACTACTACAAACAGTAGTAGAGAGCTGCTAGAGAAAACTGAAGCTATATAAAACAGAGTTTCATATACATAGTTCGGATCCAAAATACAGAGCTACTCGCACTGGCGAGTTAAGTCAACTATGTATATAAACTCGAAACAAAACATCTACCTGCAGTAGGGCACCTCTAGCTCAGCACGTCGGGTAGGGCTCTAACTCGCGACGCCCTTGCCTCGATCCTGGTCCGCANAGCTGTCGACAAGCCTCCACAGTCAAACACCAGAGATCTCAGAGAGAGAGAGAGATAAGTAGTTGGGATAGAGATTAGAAGTGGGGAATTAGAGATAGAGGAGAATGGGAGAAGAAGGGTTTAGAGGAGAAGAACTTTTTGGGAAAAAGATGCTAATTCATTTCATTCCTATCCTGTTTTACATGATAATATGGTATTTATACTACTTAGTAAATTGAACTGGAATGAAAAACACCTAGTCTACGAGGGCTAAACTGCAATTTGTCAAAATGGGGAATGAGGCCTGACGGGTTGAATTCTGATGCCTTGTGGGCCTTGAGTGGGCTTGTTTGGTCCAAATTGCCTGGAAGTCGGGTAAGCGGTTCTCGGGTTGCCCTTCTCCGCACTATTCATTGCCCGGTGGGTCTTGGGTTTGCCATTTCCCCCCGATCCAAGGTTCGGGCCACCCGATCTGCCTATAAACGGGCAAACGGGCGTCGGATAGCCCTTCTCCGCACTACCCACCGCCCGGCCGGTCTTGGGTTCACATTTTTCCTCCGATCCGAGATCCGGCCCACCTGATCCACCAGCTATCTAGATTCTGTCTGACCCCATTTCTTCCTTCTCGATCCTTCTATTTCCTCCTCAGCTCCGATGATGCCCTAGCCCCGTCGCCAAATCGCTCCGATGATGACCTAGCTCCAATGACGCCCTGCCGGAGTTCCGCCCGCACAGCCTCTCGCCGGATTGCTCCGCCGAGCTCGCTCCTCTCCACCCTGCTGTTGCCCTTATTCCTCGCTTAACTAGTAAAGCTACCACTTTTACTACTCCTTTTAACTACTCTACTCCTTTATTCTTCAGATTGTTACAATGATGAATTGCAGGTCTCTTGACCAAAGTAAACAAAAACAATCAAAGTAAGTAGTGAACGGATGTTAAAAAGGAAAAAAAAGAATACTTTAAAGGCGCGTTTGGTTCGCACTATGAAAGATTACTATGAGTAAAAAGATATCCAAGATTCTTATTTCTATTCATTCTATTACTAAGAATATAGTATTTCGGTGTTTGATTCGTACGATCATATTATTTAGTCATATTATTTAAGAATACAAAAAATATATAATTTATTTATTTATTTAATTTTAAATAATACTATAAAAAATTTCAACATCTTTTTAGAAAAAAGAGAAAGAGAATATAGGTTAGGAAGAGAGAGCATAATTTAAAAAATAGGAAGAGAAATAGAGTTGAGATTAGAGAAAATGAGAGGGTTGAGATTTTAGAAAAAGAGGGGGAGAAATAGCTTAATTTATAGAGAGAAAAAATGTTGAAGTTTAAAAAGAAAAAGATAAGTTTAGAGAGAGATATGATGTTAGAGTGTAAAGAAAAATAATACCAATTAGCCGGTAAGTGGAAAGAAAGAAAGAGATAAGACATATTATAATTATTCCAATCCATTAACATAAGGATACCCACCCTCCCTTAAAGGGATGAGATGAGTATTTTGGGATGCATCTTATTCCCAAGTAAATTCAGTATTACCAACTAGATTACTTAGTGCGTTTAGCCAAATACCGTCATATTTTTTTATTCCTATTAGATTACTAGGAATCTAAAAAGGATAGCGCGAACCAAACACATCCTAAAATATATCACATAAACAATCAAATTGCTAAATTAACCACTCAATCCTAATTTTCTCATGTTCTTCGATTGTTGTGAGCACACGACTTTTACACAATGTAACCAAAGATAAAAGCTCATATAATTCTTAAGCTTTTTTTTTTAATGGTTTCAAGATGGGTTATAGATGAGTGAGGTCTCCACCTGCATGCATTGTTACCTAACTAGCTCTCTCTGTTTGTTTTTTTTTTTTTTTTTTTTTTTTTTTTTTTTTTTTTTTTTTTTTTTTTTTTTTTGTTTAAGGTAAGAGAAAGTAATAATTAATGATGTATGCTTTTGATTTTGAAGGTTGGATAAGTGCAGAGGCTCTCAGGATCCAAAGCGAGAGCACGAGTGCGGGCGCCCGTTAGGGTTGCAGTTCAACGAGAGAACAGGGGAACTCTATGTGGCTGATGCATATCTAGGGCTACGGGTGGTGGGTGATCCGGATGGCGAGGGGAAGGATAAGAGCAATGCAACCAGGCCAATTGCAACACAAGCCCAGGGCCTTCCATTTCGCTTCACCAATAGCCTTGATATTGATCAGGATAGTGGGGTCATCTACTTCACAGACAGCAGCACCCGCTTTCAAAGAAGGTAAAGATATACGGTAAATTACACTTTTTTGTCCTCAAATCATAGGACGCGCGACACTTTATTCCTCAAACTTTAATTCATTGTCCTTTCTGGCTCAAACCATATATACGGTGTGTCGCAAATTTTCAAAATTATTACAATCAAGTCTTACAACCAAATTATTTTGGAATAAGTATTGATGGGCTACTACTATCAAAATGGCATAGCACCTTAATTATTGTTTCATCAGTAAATAGAATTTTGCTACAAATCAGTAAGTTTGAGAACTAAAATATTGAATGCCTCATGATTCGAGCCAGAAAATACAATTAATTAAAATTTGAGGGCTAAAGGATTACGCGCCTCATACTTCGAATCAGAAATTACAACAAATTAAAATTTGACGGCTAAACTGTCACAACCCTCATAGTAGTATGAGGACCAAAAAAATATATACACCTTTTAGTCTAGTTTCCTTCTGTGCATAATTATGGTATTCCTTAAATTATTGCAACTTAATTTTCGATTTCTAAATTTTACATTAGGGATTTGAAATTCTAAACGCATACACTAGCGTGCTCTTAGAGAAAAAAAAAAAAAAAAAAAAAAAACTTGAGTGGGAAGCTCCCTAATACTGTTCGAAAGTCTCCGATCCATTACCACATATTAATTCTTGCACATATCTTAAAATTTTAATTTTGAATATTTTTTAATCAATTTGAAATTCGTTTTTAGAAACTTGTGGAAATAGTGATCTAAAGGATAAGAGAAATGATATGTTAATAACCAATAAAGAGGGTTGAAGGATTACAAACAGTAATCCTTTTCTCTATAATTTGAAATTTTCTTTTTTGGATTTTAGTATTCTAAAATTAGAAGTGACAAGATTACAGAAGAAAAGGACGCCCCTGGATTAGTTTGGATTAGAGGGTTAGTATCGATAATAAAAGTATATAGCTTTTCACATGACTAACATCGGATCATTTCTCCATAGCGGATTTAAAACGAGTTCAGGTTTATGAAATATATATATATATATATATATATATATATATATATATATATATAAAATTAAATTATTTAAAATATGTGCAAACACTAACACATTATAGCATATTGGAAGCTCTCCAACGCATCAGTCTCTGCTCAAGTTTTGTCCTCTTAGAGAGATGGAAAAAAGTATTTGTTATTTGTACTATTAGTTTCTATAAATCTATGCTTAATTAGTATTGTGTGAAGAGAAAAGTAGAACCAGCTCCAACCCGAGCGCACCCTTTCCTCCGCTGTGTAGAAACCGAAAATTCAAGTTTCCTACACACCTAAGATCGCACAACCACCGAAGAAGACAAGAATGGAGAAATAGAAAGCTCACAATAATAATCTCAAACAATTCCACATATAAAATTAAATAACTTCACGAAGAGTATCCAAAATACCATATAATGAAAATCGAAAAAGACCAAATGAACATTCAATCAAAACACCTTACAATGAATGTTCACAAGAGAGGAGAAGAGGTAGATTAGAGGTCACCCACCTCAAACCTAGCAAAAATCCAACCACCTTTGGATCCTCTTTCACATTTCTCTTGCACTTGAGAGAAACTCCAAAACAAAGAGAATTTAGGGCATGTTTGGCCTAACTTTTGAAAAAGTGATTTCTGAAAAAGTGATTTTGGTTTGGAGAAATGATTTTGGTTAAAAGTTGTATAGCGTTTGGCAGAGTTTAGATAAAAATGATTTTTCTGAATTGATTTTGAAAAGCTGTTTGGCAATTTTTTTTTGATGTTTGCATAAATTAATATTTTTATTAAATTTTATTTTAAAATAATTTAAAATCTAATTTAAATAATAATATAAAATTTTAAAATTTAAAATAATTATGAAATTTAAAATTTAAAAATATAAATATAAATTTAAAAATATATATAATTATGAATTTTAAAATATAAAATTTTAATATAGAAAATATAATTAACATTAAATTTCAAACTTTAAATATAGAATTTAATTTTAATTTAAAGATGCTAAATAAAAAATTTAAAATTTAATTTAAATGTAAATGTAAAATATAATATTATGAAGTATAAATAATAAATAATATTAAAAAATATATTTAATTTAAAATTTAAAATAATTATGAAATTTAAAATTTAAAAATTTAAAATTTGAATATTTAAAATTTAAAGTTTAAAATTTTAAATGTTTAAAATTTTAAATGTTTAAAATTTTAATATTTAAAATTTAAAATTTAAAATTTGAATATTAAAATTTAAAATTTAAAATTTTAAAATTTAAAATTTAAAAATTTGAATTTATAATTTGAAGATTAAATATTATAATTTGAAATTTAAAAATTTTAAATTTTTACATTGAAATTTGAAATTTGAAATTTTAACTTTGAAAATTTGAAATCTAAAATTTTCGATTTGAAATTTTAAATTAAAATTTAAAATTTAAAATTTGAAATCTATTTTTCAAAATTTAAAATTTAAATGTTAAAATTTAAAAATTCAAAAATGAATCTGAAAATTAAAAATTAAAATAAAATTTAAATTTAAATATTGAAATTAAAATAAAAATTAAAAATTGAAGTTTTAATCCAAAATCAAAATCAGATTTCAAGAAGCAGCTTTTTTCTTCTTCTGATTCTGGGGCCTTCAAAATCAGTTTTTTGATTTTAAAAAGTAGAATCAGATTTTAAAAGTAAGTTGCCAAACGCTCTATTGAGCCGAAAATCACTTTTCAGCCCAAAAGCGCTTTTTAAAAGCTAGACCAAACACCCTCTTAGAAGCTTAAGAGAAGAAGCTCTCTTTTTTTCCTCTTTTGACCCACTAACTAAAAACCCATGTAGTCCAACTTGGCTCACTTAGCCCAAAATAAGCCATAAGTCAACTTGACTCAAAACGAGCAAAAAGAGGCCCATTTAAACAATAGACCATTGGGCTCCTATAAATACACTTATTAAACTAGTAAACAAAAGGAAACAAAAAAATAAGTTTAGCACTAATTTTTAACATTGTGACGTCCCAATTTTCGAGGAGGTCATCCATTCTAGGACAACTCTCGTTCTAGCACGCTTAACTCTATTAACATCTTGAGTCTTACCACCATCCAATATATTTAAGCCAGGTTAAGAGTTTGGCCCTATTATATTTTATATATAAAACTATCTGGGTCTCACAAGTATGACAATCATATATTATGGTTGTTAGAAATTGTGATTAATAAGCTTAATGAACATGCCGCATTAGAATTCCTGTCTATAGCCAGGGAAAGTTGGTTTCTTTTTTCTTCTTTCGAAATAACGGCGCTGCCACCACCCTGAGTTCTGGTTGGCAATAAATGATGCGGTATGTGGCACGTTCAAGCGTGATGCCTGTTTGCAAAATGCCGGAAGTGTTGCAAATTTCTTGCGTCCTTGTTTCCACGAAAACTTTCTTACGTGCAGATTAATCTTATCGATTAATCGATTTCAAATAATTGCTAATGTTTTCCACAGATCATCAAATAATTGCTGATGTTTAAAATCTATGCCACCTTTCAGATGGATGGCAGGATCATAGTGGAAATTAATCCACGCCCAAGGGTGCATGATCTTTGCGCCCGCCCCATTTGAGATTCTTAATTACACCGACGCAAAGCAGAAGGCGTGGATTGAAATTGTCACCTTGCAATATTACTATTACTATTTAGATTGTTTAGTTGGTACCCTATCCTTATCCTTGGGGCATTTAGTTTTCAAGTTTGAATCCTGCTATATGCAAGTTTCGAACTTCAAGAGAAAAGAAAAAGGAATAGTGCTGAAGGGCACACGACAAAAAGCAAGTATGGAGGGTTCAGTCCGAGTCGTATGTCTTGTGAAACAGATAATTACGGTAAAAACTAATTAAGTTGCTAAAAAATAGCGCTTTAATATTTCACTAGTGTAGTTACCCGCACGATGCAGCGGGTAGATATTATCGAAATAATTATTTTATTTATTATCATTGATCATCGATGATAGCCTAAAAAAATAAATCTGAAATATACAATTCATCAAATATGTAAAAAATATTACTCTAACTATAAAATAAAGAATATTAATTTAAATAATCAGCAAGAATCAAATTAGTAAAAGAGCAACAATAACACAAAGCTACTATAACTACTGCAATAGCATTTCCAACAAACCATTACTTGACTCGTTGCTTTCTTGGTGAGGTGGCTTATATTTTTTTTTTTTTTGTATTCTAAAAGAAAGCAAGTAATTTATTAACTGAAGTAGACACAATGAAAAGAATTTTATCATATCAAAAAGGTAAAGTTATAGCATGAAATGTGACCACTTTCGATCTAATTTTTAAACAAATTAATTGAGCTACTAATACACCTTAGGATAGGTGGATAAAATACTTGACTTGAAATCACAAATTCAAGGGTTTGAGTTTCTGTGGCTTAGGAAACCTACAGACGTCAATGTGAATTATATGAAATACTCTATTCACATTATAAAATAAATAAAAAGTAGAGGTGTAAGTAGGTTGCGTCAGATCAGTCTTAGGAATTGCTTCTAATATTTTTTTTTTTCTTATAAAAAAAATTAGATGTATACTTGGAACCTACAAAGAGAACGAAAGAGAAGAGCACGATCCAATTTCGGCTAGCTTGATATTTTTTCATATTTATATATTTTGAATCTTGCATATATTTTATATCAAATTAAAAATATATATAAAATTAGTTATTCCAATTATTTGTTTTTTTAGCTCCAATCAGTCCATAAATAACTATTGCCACTTATAAATAATGGGCCAAAAAAATAATCCAATTCTTATCATATTTTGAGCACGAAAATTCTAGTGAAAAGAGCTATCAAATTCTAAAAAGCTCAAAATAAATAAGTAAATAAATAAATAAATAAAATCACCACCACGAGCACCGCCACCATCGAGGACGCAGTCGTTGTCGCCATAGTCATTGTCGGCAGTAGCACCGCCCTCAGCCTCAATGCAGCCCCGCCCCCCCGCGCCGCATTTCCCATCGCCCTCCGGTCCTCTAATATAAAATTAACTCTTTAAAAATATTTTATTAGGAAGTTGCTAACCCTGATTATGTTGATATGCTCTAACTTGATAAAGTAATAAGTTTGAAAAATTAATAGATTTGATGTAAGAAGAAGATGGAAAGGTGGAAGTTTATGCTTAAGAGAGGGGAAATGTAAGATACACGTTGCAAGGAGAAGATTGAGAGGTGAGAGTTAAGCCAAGGGGAAGAAATCATATATATTAATTAATTAATAGAATTTGTGAAATTATTAGATTTATTGCAAAAAGAAGATGGAGGGGTGGAAGTTTATTCTTAATTAAGAGAAGAGGAAGGTAAGGTATACATTGTAAGGAGAAGATGGAGGGTTGGGAGTTAAGACAAGAGAATATGGGCTGAGTTTAAAAAAAAAAAATTTCTAAAGTAATGTGGTTGTGCCACATCAGCAAGATTATTGAGAAATCATATATATTATTAATAGAAATAGATTAATAGATAATAGATAGATTAATAGATAGATATATTCAATTAATACTCCACTCATGTCTAAACTGAAGATTTTTTTGATAAAACAATAGAAGCTAACAGCTCGCTCTAAAAGTTTAAACTACTAAAAGAAACCGTTCCAGCATTTAATATTCAACACGACGCAGTTTAAATGAAGTTTTCAACGACCCGCATCATGATATTCTAAGCAAGGTCACACTAAAGGAAAACTCTCTCTCTTTCTTTTTCTTCATTTTTTTTTTTCCTTTTATGATCGATGAAGCAAATTAAGTCCAAGTTTTTCTGCGATGAGTACAGCTGTAACAATATTATGTATGTATGTATTTTTCTCTTTTATTTTGTAGGGAATTCATGTCAGCAGTAATATCAAGGGATAAAACAGGGAGGTTGATGAAGTACGATCCCAAGAAGAAAGAAGAAATCCAAGTCCTGGCAGACAGTTTATCCTTCCCCAATGGTTTGGCACTAAGTAAAAATGGCTCCTTCCTCCTCATAGCAGAGACCACCACTTGCAGGATCTTAAGATACTGGCTTCGTAAACCCCATGCGGCAACCCCGACCCTCGAAGTGGTCGCCCAACTCCCAGGGTTCCCAGATAACATAAAGCGAATTCCACGAGAAGGCGGCGGCGGCGGCTTTTGGTTGGCCCTCCACTCCAAGAGGGGGAGGCTTCTCCGATGGGCTCTCTCTCTTCCTTGGCTTAGGGAGGTGCTTCTTCGAGTGCCCTTCAATCTTCAGAAGGCGACCGTGCTGTTGAGCAAGCTGAGCCCTCGAGTCCAAGTGATTGCACTGAGGGTGAGTGAGGAGGGTGAGATTGTGGGAGCGCTGCAATACCAAGGGAGGAATCTGAGGTTTGTTAGTGAAGTGAAAGAGAGCGATGGAAAGTTGTGGATTGGGTCTGTTGTTTTGCCTTTTCTTGGCGTTCATAGCCTCCGGGGCACTTGATGAATATACGTGGTCAACTCGATCTAGGGGTCATTAATTGAGTACGTATCACTTCCTCGCTATATATAGTTTTGTCTAAAAAAAATCATTCACAAACAAATATGGTTTTGAGTCTAGCTATTTAAGGTCGGTTGTACGGACTCTTTTGTCTTGATATATACATATATTGTACAATTATTTATTAGGGTTAATTAGTTGTATGGACTCTTTTGTTTTAATTTGATATATACATATATTGTGGATTAATTTGGTGTTTGTATTTTTTCTTTTTCTTTCTTTTTTTTCCCTCGTTGGACACCACTTAACTAGATCATCTGATCAGACTCGAGCTTGTGGTATTCTGCTACTGCAACACAACTAACATTGAGTTTATCGTCAGGACCATCATCAAAAGATACTACTGCTAAACTTAGCATAAATAAACTGTGTGGAGGAACTCATAGCTTCATCAACCGCTTTTGAATTCAAATGTATTAAATGTACACCTATTTGGCGAATTTACCTGCATGATTAAGACAATGACTATACAATCATTTAAACAATCGAAACTCACGGGTGCTCTATTAGGGTTAAGCTGCTAGCAACGACTAAAAGCAGAGTAGGCGATAAAAATCTGGCCCCGTTTGGTTGGGGGGATAAGCGGGGATAACGAAAGTTATCCCCGCTATTCCGCCAAACGGAATGAAAACTGGCCGGGATATTTTATCCCGGTCAAACCTTGCTATTCCCGGTTATCCCGGGATAGCAAGGAATTTGTTATTCCACCATTTTGGTGGAATAGTGCTATTCCAATGCTTAATTTCAAACTTAATTAAAATTATAAATTGAATTAAAACTAAAGTATATAAATATAATATATTATATATTATAATACATTATTTTTATTATAAAATTATTAATTATACTATATTAATACATATTATTTATATTTAAATATTATAATAAATTCTTTTTATTAAATTTAAGTTTAAGTAGAATTTTTAAAAAAATCTATAAATTTATTATAATAAATTATTTTTATTAATTGTTCCCACCCCGATTCTTATTTTAAAAATTTAAAAATTAAAATTTTAAATTTTTAAAATTTATAATTTATAATCTCAAAATTAAAGTTTATAATTTTAAAGAATAAATTATAAATTATAAATTTTAATTTTGATATTTTAATTTTGAAATTTAAAATTTGATATTTTATATTTATTAAATTTAAATTTGATCTTAAATTTAAAGTTTGAAATTTTAAAATTTAAATTTCAATATAATAAGAGGATAATATGATTATTTTTTATTTATAAAAATTCGCTATCTTTCTTATTCTATCATACCTAACCAAACGCTATTTTTTTTAATCCCAAGAATAGGCCAATTTTCATTCAAACGCAAAATTGATCTAATCCCCGCTTATACCTCAATTTATACCTATCCCTGGAATAGCCACTTTTTGCTTATCCCCGAACCAAACGATACCTTAGGTACGGTATCAGTCAAACAATTGAAGATATACAACTTCTGATCGCTTTTTGCTCCTGCATAAGGAATTTACTCTCTTCACTCAAGTTGAAGATAATAATATTTATCCAAATTGAGCTGGGATGCTTTTCAAATTAAGAAGGGAGTGCCATGTTCTTTCGCTTTACTTTTGACAACGGACTTCTGCATCCATTAGCCTTTAGTCTTGATAAATAGAGTATTTTCAGTCTCGAGAAGTCAAATTTCATTATTTTTTATATCACTTACCTATTGATTTAAATTTCTCAAAATCAGCAATCATAATAGCTGATATGAGCTGTTTATAATTTAACAATGCAAAAATACATAAAATGAGGTAAAATGTCACACCTAAATTTCACAATGGAAGCCATGGGGACGACAGCAGACCATCGTATATACACAAGCCCTCCACACACGAAGCGTCCAACAAAATAATGAAAATCCACAACTAAGCAATTCCATTTGATCCAAAACTAATGATTCTAGGGTCACAAAACAAGTCCAACAACACGTATCAGAGCACTATATAACAAGTCTAAAACTACTGTACATCACTATATAAAAAGCGCATAATCCTCAAACTCCAAAATGTAAAAGCATGTGAAATAGTCCTTGCCCCTCGCAAATCCTGATGCATAGTACAAAGCTAACTCTCTATCTGGTAGTCTGCTATCACACAAGTACGCCGGTAGGAGATGCTATCTACGGTGCGGTCCTCCTTACCTCGATCTATGGATTGAGCAGCTGTCTTTGAAAAGTAAATCACATAAGGGCGTGAGAACTACTAAATAGCAAGTCCCAGTGGGTATAGTCGGCGACAACCACGGTCTTCCCACTAGATCAACCAGAGGCAAGATTGAGATAGAACGGCCAAGATTAAGATATAAAAAGTAACCAAGCATAGTATGTACAAGTAAATCTCTACTATCTATCATGCCTCTACACAAGTAATAAATAGGAGAAAAGTGACCAAAATATGCATCAATATTAATACTAGCAAATAAATGTAATAATAGGATCCAATCGCAACGACCGACTCATAAGTCCGGGCAAGCATGCGCCCGCCTAGTACGCGAACACACTCCCGCAATTGTGTCGGCAACACCTAGGCTATTGTCTTTGCTATCGCTAGCTAGCATCCGGAGCGACACTCAAGGAGAGCGACCCCTACCGAATCTAATATCGCGTAACTCTATCAAGCTCAATGTGGCACTGCAGGCTATAATCTATGTGATGATCTTAAAGATCATAAGTACCCAATCCAATGTCCTCAGCACAATCATAGAGTAATCTCTAAGTCAAATGTCGCCATAGAATATTCATATTCTCTCTCCATCACATAATTTATGGTATGTGTAATACAAATGGATAATAAATAATTCACCACTAGGCATAAGATGCCAACTAGCCTCCCACAGCCTAAACTAGAATATCTAATATGAGATATTGATAACTGTTATATTTGGTTTAGATTTGTAGTTATCTAAATTGAGGATAAATCCTAATCTAATTGGGATTAGATATTATTTAGATTTAATTTGGCATATATGGATTATAATTAGGAGTGTAATTCTAATCTAATTAGAATTAGACTCTAGTTAGGAGACATGTATTATAAATACATGCTACGGCCAAATTAAAGAAGCCGCGACCAAATTAAGAGCCATGCACTAATTAATTAAGCCTCTTGGAGGGTACGTACGGATGCTGTTGAGTCTTGTTAATTTGGTGTTTCGGTGGCAGCAGCATCATGAGCCGAGAGAAAAGGTTGGAGCTCTAATTAATTAAGTGAGCATCTGAGGAGTCGGGGACTAATTAAGCTATTGGTCCGTACGGTGAAGGAGCCGCACCTGCACATGCTAATTAATTAAGGCGACAGGCATATTGTTGGTTCCGTACGGATGGTTGAGAGAGAAGTCACTTTTGCAGTTCGCTTTGTTGCGGCGTTTCGGATCTAATTAAGTTTTGGTTCTTTTGAGAGATTTTCTTGTACTCCGCCTTTTCGATATTAATAAATTATTTGCTCCGTCTTCGCCCGTGGACGTAGGCTGTTGGCCGAACCACGTAATTATCGGTGTGTTCTTTCCGCTTATCTTTTCTTTTCTTGCATTAAGTTATTTTCTGGATCTATTTTTCGCCGTTCCGATTTTGACAATAACAATTCACTATATCACGATCATTAGACTTATGATTCACACAATATGGAGTAAATTAATACCTATATGTAAACAAGCTAAAATCCATACTCTCTACTCAATTTCATGCTAATATCATCTATATCAATGTATATAACCATGTATACACAAATACACACACACACATATATATATAGAAAGAGAGAGAGAGAGATAGAGAGAGAGTTGGGCTGGAATGCTATCGGTAACAAACGGGCTCTGTTGCCACCTATTTGTTTTCGATGATGGAGCCTCCAAATCGATGATCGACACTGTTAAGCATGATCTATACCCCTTAAAGCATCTAGAAACCAAATTTCATATTTTACTGTATCGTTCTCTTCTCCATCAAGTAGACACAAAAATGAAAGGCTAAAAATGAATATCTTCTAAAAAGTGATGATAGGAATCTCGTAATCAAGATCGAGAGTATAGATCTTGTTCTAAATAGTTTAAAGAATTTTCTAACTAAAATTCAATTGATTTAGATATCTTTACACCGTTAAATGAGAAAACTCCTCATATCGACTATTAAAATTATAAATTTTAAAATCTTTTGATCATTAGGTCAATATGTCGAGAAGATTATATGTCATTCCTAGTGGACTTACTGTTTGTACATAAATCATGACTCACAGACACACATGATAGAAATCCATTGTTCCACTCAATTCCATGCTAACAAAGCCCTTTATCAATACATATGATCACATACATATGCATATGCATATAAATAGACAGAAGAAAATTTGTCATTTTCGACGACTGGTAACCCACCTCGCTAGCTATTCCAACCACGGTAAGGGCCCGGCCACAAGTCCACCTCTTGTCAATCGAAATTCCAGCCGGAATTAGTCAAGGAAGTGCCGCAAATCAGCACGGAAGAAGCTGCACTAGTCAAACAATCAAAGTAGATCAGTGCTGGAATTCGCATAATAATTCTGAAATTCACTAAAATTTAGCTCATGTTACCTTCCTATCAGGATTTGGAGTTAAGAAACTTAACGAAATTCCTGCCGTCCTTGTAATTTCAGGTCATAGCGTCCACAAATTCCTCTCCCTCGGTAGAACACCAACAAGAGCTCAATTTTGCAGCCACAATTTCAGATAACAAAATTCCACTATATATTACTTACAAATCAACTCAAATTCTAAATTTACTCGATTCCAAACAATTAACACCTGAAATCCCAAGTAGGTGGAAGATGGAAATTGAGCTTTTACTACCCCTTTTCCTGCAACTGAACCTCAATTTCAAAATTGAGGCTTTGATTGCATCCAATTTAATCCAAACTGCAAGCATCAGTTTTACAATTAAAGGCTCCCATCTCGCGCAATTAAACCCTTCCGTCTTTTTCCTATTGCTACCTAGCGAAAAAATCCACCGTTACAGTCATTGCGGCTAGCTGCTGCGGCTGCTGCTCGCTGCTTCTGCTGGCTGCTTCTCCAGCAGTAGGTGTTGCAGCCAGCAGCTGTTTCTGGCTGTTGTGCCGGCTGCGGCTGCTAGCTATTGCGCCAGCAGCTGCGGCTGCTGCGCTAGGCACTGCTGCCAGTAGAGCTAGAAAACAGGGAGGAGAGGGAGAAGAAGAAGAAAGAAAGAAAGAAAGAAAGAAAGAAAGAAAGAAAAAGCAATACGACCTTGCTTGCAATTTGCAAACGACGCATCGAAGAAGCTCTACGCGCGTGCCGCGTCGATCGGCTGGACACTGCTTCTTTTTTTTTTTGTTTGCTTCAGTGGAACCACAGTAAAAATTATAAAAAATGCCAAAAGGTCCCCCAACTTTCAGAAATTTGACTTTAGTTCTCAACAAGGTGAAATTTTTATTTTTTGAGTCCATTTTTGCGCTCATTTCACGCCAAACACTCTCCTATTTAGTCAAGCATCGTAAACATGTTCACTAGCAATGCATACTATAATCTTAACCATTTGCCAAAGTTCAGTATTTTATATAAAATTTTGACAAATATATATTTTCTTACCATCTAATATAAGAGCAATATCTTTGGTTTAAAATTTATGGATATATATCATCACTTCTTATGAAATTTTTTGTTTTCAACCTTCCAAGTAGGTAACCGACTGTCTCTAGAACAAGTGGCAAAGGGCTTGGTCGTCGGTATCCGAGGTCCCAAGTTCGAATCCTAGTTGATTCACATTTCCAGCTAAGTTTATTTCTAAATAAAATAAACGAAGCGGGTAGCGTGCTACCTATATCTCAAAAAACAAAAAAAAAAAACCTTCCAAGTAGGTAAATAATATAAAAAAAAAAACTACACAATATGAATCTTAAAAGCTTTAAATATGCTAGACAAAATATAAAAGAGTTCATCGTCCATTAAGAAGTCTCATTATTAAAAATAATGAGAAGCAGGAAAGCCTCCATACTCTAAAAGCATCACAGATTAACTCTCTTTATCCTTCAAAAGCTTAGGTCAATTCATAAGTCTCATTATTAAAAATAATATCAAAGCAGAAAGCCCTCGATGCTCTATCTCCCTTTATCCATGCTCTAAAAGCATCACATATTAACTCCCCTTATCCTTAAAAAACTTAGGTGCTTAAAACAAGCCTGGAACTCCAAGCTTAAAACAAAACTGGCCTCCAAAAAAAAGAAAAAAAAAAAAAAGAAAAAACTAAAGATAGTCTGAGATTGAGATTTTCAGCGCTGATACATTGACCTCCTACTAAATGACAAATAACAAAATTTCCCAAATTAATTTAATCATTTGTGTGTAGTTTGGTTTTCTATAAAACTATCCTGAAAACTTTTTTTCACTTGAAAAATAATTTTTCGATGTTTGGTTACTCGTAAAAAAAATTTCTCGAAGACTTTTTTCACAAATTCTCTGAAAAATGGTATTTTTCATTTCCCACTCACTTTGAGCAGAAAACGAAAAGTTTTTTTTGAGAGATAGATAATATGCTACCCGCTTCGCTTATTTTATTTAGAAATAAATTTAGCTTGAAATGTGAATCAACTAAAATTCAAATTTAGGACCTCGTATATCAACCATCAAGCCTTTTGCCACTTGCTCTAGGGACAGTCGGTCGGAAAACGAAAAGTTGATGGTTAAAAAACGCAGCTCAAAGTTGCAATAAACACGTGGTCCACGAGATCCACTTCAACTCGTGGACCGCGTGCAGAAAGCTTGCAGTGGACCTCGTGACTCTCTCTCCCTTGTTTATATAATATATTTAATTATTTATTTATTTTTTATATAAATATGTTATTATATAATATTTTATTATAAATATTATTTAAAAATATATAGTAATTTATTTTATAGTATTAAATATATACTATTATATGGAGTAGGTCTTGTGTGCTATTAGGAGCACGGAGGTCTCCGTGCTCCTAAGCTTTTTCAAAGATGGAGCTTCCGAATCGATTATTAACTCCATTAGGCTTGATTTAACGTATTTAAAGTATCTAGAAAATAAATTTTATGATTTTTCGATATCATTTATCTTCGTGCTCCTAAGCTTTTTTCAAAGATGGAGCTTCCGAATCGACTATTGACTCCGTTAGACTTGATTTAACGTATTTAAAGTATTTAGAAAATAAATTTTATTATTTTTCGATATCATTTATCTAACGATCAAAAGGGTTCAAAATCAACGGATACAAATAAAAATCTCACAAAAAATGGTGATATAGCACTAAAATTTTCAATCAAAGATATTAATCTTGTAGTAAATAGTATGAAGAATTTTCTATCAAAATTTCATCTGACTTGAATACTTTTATACCGTTAAACTTGCAAACGATATACATCAACATTAAAAATTATTGATTTTGAACCCTTTCGATCGCTAGATAAATGATATTGAAAAATCACAAAATTTATTTTCTAAACACTTCAAATACGCCAGATCAAGTCTAATGGAGCCGATCATCGATTCAAAAGCTACATCATCGAAAACGGTTTAAAAGCACGAAAGCCTCCGTGCTCCTAATAGCACACAAGACCAACTCCTATTATACGTTATATTTGATACTTTGTATAATATATTTTAAATATATTTTATTTATAAATATAAATTATAATAACAATATATGTTATATGATAATTATTATATATCAATAATATATAATATAGAGAATATAACAAAATATGTATAATAGAGAGTGAGCTGGTATGCTTCTGGAAGCACGGAGCCTTCCGCGCTTCCAAGTCATTTTCGATGTTGGGACTTTCGAATCGACAATTGGCTCTAGTAAACTTGATCTAGAGTATTTGAAGTACCTAGAAAATAAATTTTATGATTTTTCGATATCATTTTCCTAGTGATCGAATGAGCTCAAAATCAATAATTTTAATGGTCATAGTGAGCCGTTTGCAAGCTTAACGATGCAGAAATATTCAAATCACGTGAAATTTTGATAGAAAATTCTTTATACTATATAAAACAAGATCAATATTTTTGATCTAAAATTTTGATGTCATATCATCATATTTTATTAAGATTTTTATTTTCAGCCGTTGATTTTGAGCTACTTCGATCACTAGGCAAATAATATAAAAAAACCATAAAATTTATTTTTTAGATACTTAAAATACTCTAAATCACGTCTAACGGAGCTGATCGTAAACATCAAAAACGACTTAGAAGCACGGAGCGCTCCATACTTCAAAAAGCATGCCAGCCGCACTCATATAATAGATTTTTATTTATCATTTTCTTTCAACCAAACAACCATAATGAGAGCATAAAATTTATTTTTCTTCAAAAACTTTTTTTTCACCAAAATTTTTTATAATTTTACATGAAACCAAACAGCCCCTAAAGCTTTGAAGCCAATCTATCTCCTTTTCCCGTTTCCACAAATACTAAGCTGTTGAAGCCAATCCATCTTGTTTTCCGTTTCCACAAATACCAAGCTTTTGAAGCCAATCTGGGGCGCGACCTGTCTATCATTGTCAATATTGGCTAATTTGCCAACTTGATTTTAAGAATTATAATTAAGAAACTACAAGTTTCAAATATATTTATCACATTTCTGCTGCCAAACCAAACCCCCAAAATTTGTAAACAACCTACAATAGCAACAAAAGATAAAATAACGATAACAACAATAACATATAAGGTCATCGCCAGATTCCTTCAATCCCAACGAACTATACAATGCCAAACGCGCACAAAGTAGTGCTCCAAGAGCATTTAAAAAAGTTTGGGCATATACCACGACAGCAAATAGCTCTTTTCTTCTTCTTTTTTTCCCTCAATAAATCAGAAACCAAACAGAAGTTTAATTTTTATTAAGCAAATGCTAGTATCTATTCAAAGCAGGTTGTTCCATAAAGCACGTACCTAAGATTACATAAGAGAAAAACTGCAGGTTGTTCCACCCTCTTCCTAACGATTACATAAGAGAAAACACAATCCCAAAAGCAGACTTGGATAAAATAAATATACAAGTGAAATAAATACGCCGACCCTTTCTAAACATGTGTAACTGAAGGCTCCCTTCGTACAAACCTAGATTGCATCACAAACCCTGGTTGCCAGAGGCTCACTCAGAACTTTGAACTGTTTTACCCTGGGGCTTTTTGCTGGTAGCTTTTACAGCAGAGATGAAACCCAACATCTTGTTCAGCGCACTTATGTAGGCACGAACACTGGAAACAACGATATCCATTGCCGCACCACTTCCACTGAAAGATAATAAGACAGCGAAAAGAAATTCATCAGCTCAAGGTACCCTTGAATACTTTCTGAATCGATTCCTGCAGTAAATAGGGAAAGGACGGACCTGAAAGTGCGATTAGAAGTTTGCCCCGTTAAGGCGTGCGTCGAAGGATCGCTGTTATCCCCACTGATGACCACCCGCGTGGTGGCGATCGCATCGATGCCTTCGGTGACAGCATTCATGCTGTATTCTCGAAGAACAGCTGGTACCTATCATACAAATAGTTACTAGTGTAAAATAATTTCTTTACTTGAATCAACACTATTGAGAGAAGACCTAAAAGATTATATAAAAGCTTGTGACATTTGAAGTTAAGTTTCTGCAAGTGTTATCTGTAGCATTATTAGCACACGTCGCATGGTAAACCTATGACAATTGGCTGTAGTTTTTGTGCAATACTAGTACCAAATACAAACCTTCGTGGATCAATATAGGATTGGGATAAACCTAACCACCATGAACTGACGGATTCAGCATTCTATTACTCAACCAATCTCCACATACTATATCTACACAATGACGAGTATTCTAGTAGGGCAACTTCATCACTGCCAACTGAAAGTAGTGAGGCTCAAATATTTTACAACAAATAGGTTTTATCCTATTTTTAGTCTCCTTAATATTGATTTTCATTCAAGACTTGAGAAGCAAGAGTTGGATAGAAAAATATATAGACAAAGGTATCCTCCTCCAGCTTGCATATCCATCATACGTTATTAGTAAGTTGAGCACTCACCAGTAAGGAAACTAGGCAAAAGGAAAAAAAAAATGCCAGAAATTTTTCCAGCCATACACCTGTATTATGCTATCAATGGCTTTGTAAGCAGCATCAACAGGACCTGTTCCGACAGAGCAAGCTATTTTCTCTTCTCCGTCTGAAGCTATTAGTTTCACTGTTGCTGTAGAAAGGCCAAGTGTTCCACAAGTAGCCTGAACGTTGGGACATTAAAAGGTAAACATAATCTATAATGCACAAAACTGTTCTGGAGGATTTGTTTGAAGCACATATTCACCTGTAGCTCACCAAGGGACCAAATGACCTTAGGCTGAAAAATCTCATCAGATAATAGTGCTTCTATATCTTCATCAGTTATGCGCTGCAACCAATTGTATTTTGTTTAGTTCATAAAATACACATAACAAAATAGTAAACCTACTAAAAGTGTATTTACATGCATGCATACAAAGTCGGCATATTTTCATATAACAATAGTGCTTATGAAAATATATGAGATACTTTTGATTATATCAAATAACTAGGAAGTCTGTATACAATCGTTTTATCAATAATATTTTACGTGTTATGGTCAGAAAGCCTTCAGACTGAACATACAGGACATCACTAGGTAGCCAATGAGGCTTCATGGATAAGTTTACTTCAACTACTAAAGTTCCAGCTTTATAACTTACTAATTACTATCAAGATATCGATGGGCAGGCAATCTTGAATTTTCACATCTTTTATTATGTTTGCGCAAAGTGATTTGAACTTGCATCATGTTTTCCCATTCTGTAAAATTTGTTGCCATTATTATGTGAAAAAGAAAGTATTGAAAGAGCAAAGTTGGCCACATGGAGATGGTTGCCTGCTATAACTTAGCAATTGGTACAATAAATCAGAAATAAGTTAAGACATGGTTGTTTAGCAATTGGTAAAATAAATTAGAAATAAGTTAAGACATGGTTGTTTAGATTGAAGAAGTTAGATTCTACATTGTATTAGAAACAGGAAGAAGTCCGGAGATGATTGCCTGCTATAACTTAGCAATTGGTACGATAAATTAGAAATAAGTTAAGACATGGTTGTTTAGCAATTGGTACAATAAATTAGAAATAAGCTAGGACATGGTTGTTTAGATTGAAGAAGTTAGATTCTACATTGTATTAGAAACAGGAAGAAGTCCTCTCTCTTCTTTTCCTATGAGAAAGTTCTTCCCCTTTTTCCTTCTCTTATCAACTCCTTTCCTCAGCTGAATTGCAGGATCTCACTGAAGCAAGTATAAAGCACTAACCATCCTTCATTCCAGCACTTCAAATGTATCCAGATTCTCTTATTGGTAGAGACCTTAAAATTAATCTGATCAGACAATCCTTAGTTAGGGTTTACTGCATATTAGTTGCTCTAGTGTGATGTTAAGTGAGTCCCTAAAACCCTGTTATCTCCTAGATAATCCTCCGTATCATTATCTGTTCTGCACTTTAGTCCTGTTTAGGGCAAATTTAAAGACATTTAGGGAATAAAAGTTCATTTTGCCCCTATGAAGTAAAAAAGTATTCATTCCCAAATCTGTGCCTTTCTCTTCCAAAACTCCACCTACTTTCCCATTCTCCATTGTCACCTTTCATCCCATTATTCAGGGCTGTTTGTCACGGACTTAAGCGAAATCGCTTGTCTAGCCCGTACGGCACTTGCCTTCCTTCGCGAAGTGAGTAAGCCTACCTCTCAACTTGCTAAGTCAGAACATGCTCGCCCTAAGACTAAGTAGAAGAGAAGAGTTTGAGGAATGTTGATAAGAGAAAAAGATTACAACTGATTTCCTAAAAAGTGGGGTTGGAGGCCACAACCAACCTTATATAAGCCACTCGTCACCCAAGCTACAAATGAAAAGGCGTCAAGTGGCACATAACTACAAGGCAAAGAGGGAGACTACGAGCTCCCAAGAGACTACACTTATTGCCCTCCTAGAAACTCTAAGGGACTCTTGATCCTTCGGCATCCGCGCCATCAGTCTTGAAACCCGCATAGAAGCTTCTGGAATGCCCCAGCAAAACCTCCGACAGAACTCTCCTTCGGATTTTGGGCGATTGCAAAGGATAAGTAGTCAGTGGAAAATACTTTGTCCGTGACATGTTGCTAACTTGGGTCTGATAAGTAGAGTGGAGGATAATTTAATAGGCAAATAGGAAGTTTATTATTTATATGCAATGATCAAAGATTAGGGACTGAAATATAAAACATTAATTTTTATTTTAATCCACCTGAAATTAAATATAGTCAAGGTTACATAATTTAGTGACAATGCAAGACTTCAGCTTTTATTTTCTGCCGTACGATTTATCCTACTCTGCTATGCGAGCTATGATATCAGCAATGAAGCAAATAGAAGCCCCCAGCCCATACAGTGGTACAATATCTCATGAGCTCACCTTTTTCTTCTCTGCAACCTCTTTGTAACGCCTGAAAAAATCTTCAAACTCTTTCCCACTTATATCGTAACCAAGCTAACAAGATCAATAAGTAGCACATGACTTAGTGATAAGTGTAATGCACAAAAAAAAACCACCACTAAAACATATCTGCAATTAAATAGTACCTCCAAAAGTTTAGACTTCACAGCATGCCGCCCGCTGAAATGAGAGAAAGTAGACAACAATCAATAATCAATCTTCACAAGAAAAGACTACAAACAAGCATCATTTAACAAAATCTCCAGTAAACAATATACAGGGTTCCATTTGCTCAAACATACCCTATTGTAGATAACAAATGATATCAATTTGTCAAAGGTCAAGGCCTTGGTTCAGTTAGCCTCCTTTAAGTTCACCTTTAAGGTGGCTTTATCAAATATTCTTTCATCATCATAATGAAAGCCAAAAATACAGAACTTATGAAGGTTAGGAGATTTATTTTCGGTTTCAGAATCCGGGCCTACAAGCAAGGATTGCACAGACATTCAGCACGCGCATGCCACAATCATGTTACTCCATGCCAGTCCATGTGATACAGCACCGACTTAAAAGTTTTCCTTAAAATATATTTTAAATATGTTCAAATGTGTATTTACAGTCTTTTCTACTAAATTGATGCAATTAGTTGTAATGTCAAGAAAATTCTTGAAAATGATATACTTGATTCATTAAATTGAGTCTAAAATTTCACCCAAAAAAAAACCCATTAACTTTTACACTAAAATCTTTAGCAGTACAATGAAGCTAATANGATGCAATTAGTTGTAATGTCAAGAAAATTCTTGAAAATGATATACTTGATTCATTAAATTGAGTCTAAAATTTCACCCCAAAAAAAACCCATTAACTTTTACACTAAAATCTTTAGCAGTACAATGAAGTTATCCAGAAGATTGGGGACATCAACCTTTCCTCAGATTATTGGAGATTTGGGACATCAACCTTTTCTCAGATTATACACAACTGAATCAATCGAATGCCTAAAATGTAGGAAGAAGGCACTGAAGAATTATTTTGAGCTCCTTTTTCTCAAGAGAAAACAAAGTATTCATGCAGTACCGGCAGCACAGGATTTAACATGCTCACAAGTTACTGGGTGGGGGGTACCTGGAAACAATACCTACAAGTATAGGCTCCAATTTTTCAGCAGTTTCAAATTGATTTCTGTGTTTCCAACAAAGACTTCAAGGGAAACTATCTATATATACACAAACCCAAAACAAAACAAAGAAACAAACACTGATGCACTTGGGTATCTAAATATACTGAACTTAGTAACCTCGTTGGATAATTTTGCTAGTTTCGAACAGAAATATTTAAAATATGAACAGTTGTGAGCACAAATTATAAAAATGTCAAAGAAAACCTGAAATATCATGATTTACACGTCACCGTCCTTGAAACAAACAAATAATCAATCCCTTAAGGCTTACACCATTACCACCTAACTCGCTTCTTTCCTATTTTCCGCCTAGGGAAATAATGAAGTTTCACTCAAGATAACATGATTTGCTAATAAATTAACATTTTCTGAGAGTTCCCAGATGGAAAATGTGACAGGAGATATGTGCTAACCATCAAAATACTGATAAAGTTAAATGTAAGTTTTAATTACAATCATTTTAGGTGCAAATCAGGATATTTTCAAGGGAGACTTCTCCATTTTAGCTTTGCCTAACTCGTAAATTTAAATAATATTACATCAGGAAGCAATGAAGTATGATGTTGAAACAGTAAATTGGTAAATAAGAAACTGAAAAACAACCATAGGATGTAAAATTGCAATTGATGGAAAAGAGGAACATCGACCAATTATGTAAATTCTAGGAAAAGTTAGCTATGAATTTAAAGAATGTAATTTTGTATGCTTGAGAAGGTCAAAATAAAAACTTTATAAAGTGGAGATAATTATACAACATAAAATTTGGCACTCTAATGAGGAAAAAGCAGTTGATATACTAAATAAAACACTTTATGTCTAATATGTAGAATTATCTTCATTTTTATGCATTATCCCTGGTATTATTATTCAAGCTACATAACAACCTACAATAGCCTACAACCTACAGAATATGAACATCTTTCATAACCTTGTATGCAGAAATTTTGAAAAATAATCATCCATAGAAATACATTGATATTAGCAGATATAGATTGGTAAAACTAAACTAATATTACAATAGATGAAAATTCTAGAAAAAAACCTTGGATAAAGTCTATGGAATACAGGGCACTTGGTACCTAAGCTTTCCAAGCACAATACCACATTCATTGGAACGAACTAAACCAATGTCTTCAGGTGAAATAATTTCATAAGTTTCTTTATTTTTAAGCATTCCATCCTGCAAAAATAAAATAATAAAACAATATTGAAAATTTTTAAAAAAAGATATAGTGATAATATACATAGTATACATGCTAAAATGCATCAAGGAGCTCATATAAAACAAAAAAACAATATGACAAGACAAGTTTGTGCAGTTCAACAAAACTTGTAAAGAGTTAAAATCAGAAGTGATTTGACACGTGCTCGATTAAGGTACCAGACAATCATCAGAATAAATTGATAATTAAAATATAAGAAGAGATCAAAAAAAAATAATATACTCAAGACGGTAGAAGTAATAGCCAGAACAAGAAGCAATTCATGTCTCACCCAAGGGCAGTGTATAATCAGGAGTCAAGACAACCAGGGTAATGCATAGACATAAAGGAAATTCAGCATTGAAGTATCTATAAGAAATTCACATCTAACAGGTTGCAAGTGTTTCTTGAGCTCATTTAAACCCAACCTTCAAGCTATATCAACAGTTTATAGGCAAATGTCAATCGAAACCGAACGAGCTCATTTAAGTCAGCAATGTTATTCTATGCTCCATCCATCTTCCTTCTTTCATTAATTCAGGTTCTTGAAATTCCCCTTCTTCCGCACATTACTTTGATCCTTACGAACAGAGAGATGACCGAAGATAGTGAAGCATATATCAGATAAACTACAAAGTTCTCCCATTGGAACAAATCTACATTAATTGCGGCACGGGTGGTTGGTGGTTTTTTGGGTTGGGAACAGAGAGATGACCGAAGATAGTGAATCATACATCAGATAAACTACAAAGTTCTGTTCCTATTGGAACAAATCTACATTAATTGGGGCAGGGGTGGTTGGTGGTTTTTTGGGTTTTTGGTCTTGGTTGGGGAGGGGTTTTGGGGTTCGGGGGGGTGGTGGTTTGGGGGTGTTTTGTTGTGGGTGTTGATTGGGGGTGGCGTTGATACAAGATATACTAGAAAGAGAGCGTCAAATAAGTATCGAAGACTAGCACAAAAGACAGTGGTCTATAAATTGGAAAATGCATCCACATATGGGGCTGCTGCACAAGCAATTTGGAGCACTAAATGCACCGTATATGTAATATGAGTCATAGCATATGGGCGAACTGCATATGCAGCCTACATAGGGCCCCATATACGATACGAGCATGCAGTCCATATGCAGCCGCATACGCAGTGGGGCTTAAGCAGGTTTTTTAAAACTGAGTTTTTGGGCAAGTAAGCTTACAAAAATTGTTAATTGTAACTATAGCCATCTGAAATTTTTTTTGTAAAATTAGGCCAGAACGGTGAATGATTTACCGCTTTTAGAAAGCGATGCTAAACGCAGCAAGTCATTAACCGCATTTACGTAAATTATATTTTTCCTAAGTTCGAACTCCGAAAGGTGTATACTGTTTTCAAAACGGCTAATTGTTTACTGTTTTTATGAGCACTACAAACAAATTTAATATTTTGAATTAAGCGGTGAACGCCGCATTTAGAAAGGGGTGATTAGTTCATCACTTTGGCCTAATTTTGTAAATAATTTTTTCAAAGAACTATTATTATAATAATTACAATATTTTATAAGCCTATTTACAAAAAAAATCTTTTTTAAACCGCTAACATGGATGTAGATTGTTTAATTAATAATTATACATATACCAATAATTATCTACATATAACTATAATCTAAACATTTCTCTTCTTACGTTAGTTGATTCATAAATCATATTTCATTCTTCATTGTATTATTCTCACAATATTTAATATGAACATAAAATGTCCATAAATAATTCTGTAGTTGTTAGATTTCATTTTGCTAGATTTTTAAAATGTTGGTTGTTTGATGACTACAAGTGATTGTAATCAATGGTTTAATGGTTTATGAAGAAAATTATTATTCTTCATACAAATTTAGCCAATTTATCACACAGTATATTCGTACTTTTCAGAGTCATATTAATATATCTTTTAAAATTATATTTGATTTCTTCTACTCAAGGATTGCCCGTGCCACCCGTGCCATACCATGTTGAGGCTGTGCCAGCATGTGGCATAGGGGCGTGCCAAACCGTATTGAAAAAACATGTCTTTTTCAATTTTTTCTGTTCTTTTTTACTTTTTTGAGCTAAAAAACTTATATAATGGTTTTATTAACTTAAAACATGTAGATCCTATAAATCGACTAACTTTTTGGTGAAAATAGAGGGCCCATTACATAATTAGACCAACTTGTTTTAAAGTAACACGGGATTAATGATTGCTTCCAATTTCTTTAATCATTTTTTATTTAGTGATGGTAGAGTCTTCCTATAAGTTTTGTTTCAATTATGTCTATAATTTCGCCTTTGTGAGTGTACTTTCATATCATGTTGTATTCTTGATTTATTAAGATGTTTATTATTCTTTTCATGCTAAACTTTGTAAATATTAACATTTTGACTATCTTTAAATGTATTAGAGACATTAAAGCACTCTTAAGGAACTTATTTTTCATGAAAAACTAATAAACCCGTGCCAAACCAAGCAAGTATGCCAATTACGTGCCAATGGCACGAAGAGCTATGCTGACATTGACACGGGGCATGCCGCGATGCAAACGACATGGCATGACACAATGGCACGACCCGTGCCACTCTCACGACAATCCTTATTGTTGGCACGGTGACACGCCCTGTGCCACTCATGCGGCAATCCTTGTTTCTACTATTTTAATTGCTAAACCACATATGCATCAACTATTTGCGCTCATATAGCACATATGTGCTATGTGATGGGTTGATTGCAAGCACACCACAAAGCGCTTTTTAGAACATTAATAAAAGCAAATGAGGAAACCACATACCCTCTAGACCAAGGTTTACGGCACGTACGGCACGCAGCGCTGTGCCGCACAAGACAAAGCGGCACGGCAAGGCACGGTGCTTTTTTTTTTTTTTTTCTTTTTTTTTTTTTTTTTTTTTTTTTTTTTTTTTTGCTTTTTGTTTTTTCTTTTTGTTTTGTTCTTTGGGGTATTCAAAGCATTCTGGGTACCCCACATCCCCCAAAGACATTACAAATCGAAAATTTACTTACTAGGTAAGTCAAAAAAATTATAATTTAATTTTTTTTTGTTTATCAATATACGGACAAAAGATTTGTCCGAGCCCTCCGCTTCCACCATAGACATCAATTTTTTCTTCACAAATTATTTTATCAAAATTTATTGCACCACAATTTTTGGCGAATTAAGGCAACAAATCAAACTCAATAAACAAATTTTGAGCCACATCAAACATAAAATTTTATTTTTGCGCTAGAGATTGAAAATATTCATAAAATTAAAAGCTAAATTAAATCAATTGATACTTAAATTTATTTAATTTATTTGTTATATAATTTATTGCTTAATTTTTTTTGATAGATCTGTTAATTTTTTGAAAAAATTCATTAAAAAATATTTTTTTCAAATACTTTTTAAAATAATTTTTTCAAATAATTTTTAAAATTATTTTTTTGTATTTCATAAAAAAAAGGCTGTAATATGGTCAAAAGTAAAAAAGAAAAAAAGTTGTCTTTGCATTTTAAAAATTCTAACATGTAAAAATTTCTATTCTGCATCTTGTATAATTGTACTTTACATACAAAAAAGCTTACAAGTATGTTAATTAATGAATATAGTAAGCTATACATAGCAAATATTCATAATTATTTGATTAAATCTTTCAAAATAATATTATAAGAGCTTATTGAAACCAAAAAAAAAAAAAAGTCCGTGCCAAAGCGTACCAGTAGGAGGTCATGCGTATCCATCAGCATACAAGCGTACCATGTGTCGGCACGGAAACGTGCCAGTGCCATACCGTGCCAGGCAAACAATGGCACGACCCTCCGTGCCACGACACTTTAAATCTTGGTGAGAAGGAAGAAAGGTCGTCCACGATCTACATGTATTTGTAATATAATGGACGAAATCGTAGGGCGATGAACAAAATGTAGAATTTGTAAACAATAAGCCCATTATAGGAACACCTATCCACAATACAGAAAGAGGACGTCAACGTAAGACTTGTTACCTAATATAATAGTAATTGCAAAACTTTCAATATTTAATGAGTATTTTTATAATATGTTATTAATTGCAAAACCTTTAAAATTACAGATGACAGATCTAGAGAACGCGGAACCGGTTGATTCGTCGGTCCTGACAGAGCAGCATCTCCATAGGACTGGATTTATCAGGAGTGAGGTGAGAGCCAACAATTTTAAGTGAAAGTTTATCATAATATTAATAAATTGAAATGATGATCTAACTATTTTTTTTTAACTGCAGGTGTACCGTGCTATTCAGTTCACAGAGCATGGCCGCAAGTTAAACCAGTGGGATCTTGACCATCCAGCAGTGCTCGAACTTCTATGACAAGCCGGATTCTACTACATATCACGCCTTAGGCGCGTGCAGCTGGATCAAGCTTTATTAGGAGCTATGGTTAAGAGATGGAGACGGGAGACAGATTTTTCACTTCCGCCACAATGAGATGACGATTACACTTCAAGATATCGTAGTTATTTCTAGTCTTCGTGTGGATGGTGAGCCCGTGACTAGTATTACAGTGCACTCGTGGTCGGATATTTGTCAGATGTTTTTAGAAGCTGTGCCGGATGACATCAGAGCTGGTCAGATTAGACTGGATTGGTTATACCAGCATTACCACCACAAAATATTTGGACGCCCCTGTAGTAGTTGCAGATACAACACGCGCCTACATGTTATATCAAATTGGGTGTAACATATTTCAAACCCCATCAAATTTAGAGTTCATCTGAAGTGGCTTCCACTTTTAGAGGATTTTGATGAGTGCGGCGGCTTAGCATGGGGTGCAGCAGCTTTGGCCTATCTTTATCGGGCGTTGGGAGTGGCTTCATTAAAAGGAATGGCAGAATGTTGTTGCTTTGCAACATTATTACAGGTATAATAAGTAATATTATAATTATTATATTAAGCTTCTCGTGTTTAATTTATTGTAATTTATTTATAGACTTGAGTGTGGGACCATATTCATATTGGGCGACCTACTGGCGTTGGAGCTATGCCCGATATAGCAAATTGCCCTTTGGGTTGCCGATATGACATATATATTTGATACATTGCATTTTTCAAATAATTGCAACTAACACGTATACTTCTAAATTTTAAGTAGGCGAATGCTGGTTGATTACGAGTTGGAGCTAATGTCAGGACCACAGATATTAAGTTTTATCGTTATAAGTTAGATCAACAGAGAGAGTCCCAGTTACGTATTAATGCAACCATCTTTTTTAATATTATACAAACATATTAATACATCCAGCTGATTATTAGCTTGTTCATAGATTATATGGAGGCTGTACACAGATACTATTATAGCCGCACTACCGACATTTTGTGTACCGGGCTGTTAGGTCTGGCGATCGAGAACTACGTTGATTTGTTTTCATATTCTAAATATGCATATATCGGATCAAGTCCTACGACAGTTTGGTCTTCTCCAGCATATACCCATTAATGTGGAGACCATCCGTCATGTGACTTCTCAGAGGCGGCCAGATGAGGATTAGGCAATCTTTCACGCACACATAGAGAGATTGGGAGAGAGATTACAGAATATTTGCGACTAACTGTTGATTGCTGGTGATGATCCGATACAGGTAGCCTCTATTTATATGCAGTGGTATTAGACGATAATGAGATGGATTTCTCGTCCAATACAACGTCCTTCGTTGACTTTCCAGCCTCATGGGCAGACCGAGCTTTCGTACAATCACTCATATATTAAATTATTATTTTAATCTTATAATTAATATAATAAATAAAATGAGTTTTTATCTATAATAAAGGTGGAGGCATTACGACAGACTAACTATAGCATCAGACAGCTAGTTGATGATCCCCCTGGAACCCATACGATGCTAGAGACTCTAACGGGCATCTGTGCCCATATTGAGATGGTACTGGAGCATGTTCCTGCTATACCTATTGTCAGAGATGCAGTGGGTCAAGATTATGCTCACTCCTCGACATCGGGTCATCAAATGCGATGGTCTCCGTCTCCTATTCGATCTCATTCGACATCAAGCCAGCAGATGTCACGGTCTCTATCTGCCACTGACGTTAGAGCTATGCCCGACGCCCCTTCGACATTTCCTTCAACGTTTGACTCGCTTCCGCCACCAGTGCCGTGTACATATTTTAGATCCATATATTCTCGTTGTCATGGCTCGTCATCATCACAACACCGCCCAACATCTACACCGGCCGCTATGCCAGAGGAGACTCGGGCGTTTCCGGAGCATCATGAGGGCATTATTATTAAGAATCTCGATCAGATGGCAGGTATCGAGCCACTTGATGACGTACCTCCTGTTAAGCTCGATGTTGATGACGTACCTCCTGTTGAACTCGATATTGATCGTGGGCGTAGACGTGGACATGGGCGTGCACGCGGATGTGGCCGAGGACGTCGAGGGAGAGGAAGATCTCGAGACTGACATTTATATGATTTAGATCGAATGCATTGTATAACATGTGTAATATTATATACCTCTTTATTTAGTTCATAGTTTTATAAACTTTCTGTGTTTTTGTTGATATTCCTACCAAATTGGTTGTATTTTGTTGTTCTTCTTGTCTTATTGTTTTTCTTGTTGAAATTTTTATTCTCGTGAAAATTCTTGCTCCAAACTTGTAAAAATTGTTGTTAAAGGCTAGAGGAAAAAAAGGTTGATCAGTTTGTATTAAAGACGGTGAACCATTCACCGTCTTCAATACTTATATTACGAAGACGGAGAATCGTTCACTGCCTTTAGTAGTTATATTACAAAGACGGAGAATGGTTCATCGTCTTTAGAAGAAATATCTGACATGGCGCCTACATAGCGAAAAGAGAGTTAGTTTTTCAAATATAAATTTTATAGAGTTATTTTGCAAATTACAAAATTTTAGAGGGTTATTTTGTAAAAAGGTCCCCAATGATTGGTTGCAACTGATGGAACCAATATCTCAACTACTAATTATGTTAAATACAAGCTCAATTATATGGTGCACACAAGGATGAAATTTTGTTGGTAAAAATGTACAAGGGCACCATCAGCTATAGGCCATTTTGAAACAGACCCTTAACTAATTTTCTTTTTATTTAAGCCATAAATTTTTTAGTCCTTTGATTTAAAGTTCTTTCCATCAATTATATTGGGGATTTTGTTAAATATAACAATGATTTTACTAGGTTTAACTGTTATGAATGCTTTTCCAAATGGTGGAGCTGCAGATTTTATTAACTGTTAACAGCTAATAACTAATGGGCCATTAATTTTAACAACTCCGATGCAATTCAAATAACTCAAATTAAAGCAACTACAAGCTGATGGTGCAAGTAAATAACACAAATGCGTTGAGAACTAAAGCTCCGCTATTGTTGCTTTTTTGGTCGCATCTATTACCTTTACCAAACTAAGATTAATTTGTAAAGATGTACTAGTATTGACACTAAAACCGAATTAGAATATATATAGACAATGCCTTTCTGGAAAATAAATTTAGCTATCTCAAACATACAGAGATTAATAAACTAATATTATGACAATTACCCTAACCATAATAATCAAGCAAACGTCACTTAAGTTATGATTTGTGAGCTGTTTCATCTCATCAATAATATATACGTATATATATGATTAAACTTACCATAGACTTGCTACTTATTGTTCCTGATATAGAGTTCAGTAGTTGTTGACACCTTGCAAATTGGGTGGTCAAGTCATCAACCTAATATAAGATTAAATCATATTAGTACATCAGTACCAAGAATTAAGGCAAGCAAAATGCAAATCCTTGTTAATAGCTACTTAGCATGACAAACCTATTAGATTAAGACACAAATGTGAAGTATACCAGTAATGCAAGTATTCAACAAAACAGTACATACAAAATATTACAAGGGAAGAGCACTTGAGGACCCATGTACAGAAATGAAGAAGATATAACACATTGTACAATGTGTGAATCAAACTCAAAGAGTCATATTGGAAATGGGGGAAGAAACTATTGCAGTGTGGTCGATAGAGAATCTTATTTAGAGTCATAGAGACCTGCATATGGTGCTAAAGACTAAGAAAAGTAGTACCCACAAATAATCAGATGTGACAAAAAAATAACAATTTTGGAGGCATAACTACATCACTACCAATTTGGATGGTTTGTCGAGAAACTAATACAGGCAACATGGGAAAACAATGGATGTTAGTTGTTGTACATCATATTGATTTGATTAAACAAAGGTTAATGCAAATACTAAGAAGATGAAATTGATGAATGTTCTGATGCACAATAGAGAATGGGCTCCAGCAATTTGGGCAGATGTGCCTAAATTTAAAGGTTATGTATCTCAGCACTCCGTTCTTAAAAGTCAGTTACAGACTTATCTCCTTGTGAATAAGCACATAGGTATTCAACGGGTGCCTAACGAAGCTAAGGGAGAGTGGTTTGTTGAAAAGGAACCCGAAAGGGATTCCTGCTGGGTTTCCCAGAGCGAAAACGGATTAGAAGAAAAGAGGAGAGGAACAAGATCAAAAGGTGGACCTTAAAGAGACCGAGAAACCACAAAACAAGAAAATTAACAAACAAGGTAATCAAGAAGATCAATAAACAAAATAATTAAGTTGTATTCCTACTTTTCTAAAATCTTGGGAAGCGTTCTATGTTCTCCACAGGACCAAGTAGGGGGCCACAAAATTCCATCCATACATAGGAAGCTGCAGCAACTTTGTTAGAGTGTGCATTGCACAGCACCTGTGGACCCACTAAGAATTTTATTTTCTCTTTATATTTTTTTGGCAGCTAGGTGCTACTCAAGATATGAGAGAGAGAGAGTGTGAGGGAAAGTGATATGAGAGAGAGAGAGTGTGAGGGAAAGTTGATTCGAGCCATACATTCTGATCAAGACTTTGAACAGGCTAAGATTGATCACTAACAAACAGAGACAACGAAGAATCAAATGACTCAAACATTGAGTGGCATAAAAAGGAACTGAGTAACAGCAAACCAACATAGACTTTAGTGAAATACTTGGATATAGATACTAAATAAAGTCTACAACAAATCAAATGCAAACGTTAAGATCTCTATAAAGCCTTACTTGTTTTAGAAAGCTAGAAGTTCTTTATACTAGAGAACATACACTGAACTCAAAAAGATGTCGCATAGAAAAGGGAAGGAAGGGGTAGGGTAAGAGGGATTTCGAACCAATTTATCAAAATTCTGGTCCTTCGTTCCAGTTTCGATTGCATCCGCCAACTTCTCCACCAACTGTGAAAAGGCAAGAAAAATTAGAAAGCAGCATTAAACCTTTTGTTCGACATGGAATGTGTATTTAGAAGTCATGAAATTAGCATTTCTGAACTCCTACTAGAGATCAAAATTATATAATTTGAGATAGCACTCGACTAAAAATTATCCACAAAACAATTAACAATATGTGATTCATACAGTGCTAAACAAAAAACAACCAGAATGAATACATTTCAAGGTAAGTGCGAGTGAAATATAGGAAGGCAAAAAATTTAAAAAAAGAAAAACTACAAAGGCAATATGGAAGAAAGGAAATGGATTAATGCTTGACTTATTGTGATCCTCACAAAAAAAAAAAGCCATGTATTTCATAAAATGTTCAAGACGTAGATAGGGGTGGCAAAATGCCGTACAAATGTCCAAGACGTGATGCCGTTCACCAACAAGCTTCACAAGCGCTCGTGTTCGGCTCGAAATGAGCTCGAGATCGAATCATTCGTTTAGTAAACGAACCGAACACGAGTTGAATTTTTCGGCTCGTTTAATAAACGAGCCGAACACGAGCTGGGGTCAGCTCGTTCGTGTCCGGCTCGATAACAGCTCGAGTACATATATTTTACATTTATATAATTTATTTAATTTATATTTATATATATAAATAAACAATTATATATATATAATATCTATTATTATTATTTCATTTTTAGCAAAATAGAAATATAAAAGCAAGCTCAATTATAAAAAGACTCATTTATATGTAAAATTTCAACTATTAGATCAAAGTCTAATGAATAAGATTTTATAAATTTATTTTTTATATATATTCAATCTAATCCTTTTAACTTATTATTCGTTGGCCGGCTTGTGAGCCAACTCGTGTTCGGCTCGTTTATTAACAAGCCGAACATGAGCTGAATTTTTCAGCTCAATATTTTAACGAGCCAGCTCGTGTTCGGCTCGTTTATTCCCCGAACACGAGCCGGCCCTATCTCGCTTGTGTTTGGCTCGTTTACACCCCTAGACCTAGATAATAAAGTTCAATGCATTATTCCCAACTAATGTCACAATATTTTATGAATTTATATTTTGTAAACATAAGGCTTAAAAAAAGGGGAACAACAGAAGCCAAATTACTCCATAATTAACCCCTTGATTCCGTTAAATTTCTCATCCCAATGAACCAACAAAGCGTAAGATGGGTAGATTACAAATAACTACATATAATTTGTCTCTCATCTTATTAAATTTCTTAAGTTGCCTTTCATTCTAGTGATATTGATATAAAGAAAACCATTTTCCTCATAGTTAACCACGTTCCTCGAGTCAATCATGCAATTGCACAGTGATCCTTAAACGGGTAGATTAGAAACAACCATTATAGATTAGTGATATTTCAGGTTACTGAGATTCAATGAAACTAAAAGCATAGCAAACAGGAGACATCAAGATTTACTTGAAATTATTCATCTTCATCAAATTCACAATATTCAAACCATCAAATGCATAAAGAAAACAGAAGTAAATGAAATCCAAGCATTTTTTTCCTTACGAAGAAATCGAAACAAAAAAGATGACTTTTTGGGCTATTCTACCCATACTGATCGGCATGAGTGAAACTGTTATCGATGTACAAGAACATCTATCACTTCAGACACAAGAAAGTATACAATCATTGCCCCATAAGAAGTTCCAATTTGGCACACTAGTTCACCAAAAAACCTAATTCTGAAATAAAACATCTAATAAATTAACACCAAAATAGCCACACAAACTTAGACAGGAAATCAACAATTTGAGCACTACATGATAAAATCTACAAGCTACATGAACGATTTTACTATATATAGGCCAGATCAGGAAAACCACGATGTATCTGTGTTTCGTATATCTTTGATGGCCATATAGTGTTGAATAGACCATTATTCGGGATTGAAAAATCAATGTTTTCAATATCCGGTTTGTCAGAAGCTACAAGTTGAGAAAAGGCCGTCTTATATTTTTGAATATGCAAGACTAGAGTTGAATAGAAGTTAGGAATTCAAATGATGTAACTTGCAATTTTTTGAGATACACCCACTCAATAGTGATAGAAAGTTAGAGTCAGGTCGTTTTGGAATAGAAAATCAACGCAATTTAGATTTCCACAATTTATCAATATCTTCAGTTAGCTTTGCAGGTCACCTTCTAAATAATATCAGCACACAGGTTCGATTTCAAAATCTCCTACTAAGAAATCTCAAGCGTAATGACAAGGAAGTCCTCAGTATGGATAAAGAGGAGGCATTTAGGGTTTTTTTTTTTTTTTTTTTTGAATCTCAGCATACGTGAAGGAGATGAAAGTGAGATGCCAGTGATGGATGGTGGTGATGCTGCTGCAGCTGCGGCTGCGGCTGCGGCTGCGGAGGCAGGGGCGGCTGCTGTTGGGGGTAATGGAGGGAATGGAGGTCCTGGGAGAGAGGATTCTGGGTGGGGATCATCGTCCAATTTGACCCGCCGAACTGGTGATCCATTGCTGACGCACCCTAGTTGAACCCTAGCACAGGAAGGTACAAAAAACCTATAATAGAGATCAAGAATGATACATATGTGAGCCACGCTTCATACAGGAAGGAAGAATACCTAAAAGGCAGAGAAATGATCTTGAAAAGAGATGAAATAGTCTATCCTATACGAATTACTCTTACTGCGGAGGCCTCGACTACGCCACTATTGCTGCCATAGTTAGTTAATTCGGATTCGGCAAAAATTCGGTACGGATATAATTCGGATAGAATTCGTCTATTAATTTTTAAATTCGTTGAAAAATACGGTTAAAAAACGGATTCGCCAATTATTCGGATACGTGATTTATACGGATATTATACGTTCACTAATTAAAAATTCGGGATCAAAAATTCGGCTATTAAATTTTTTTTTTTTCTCAAGTTTTATGCAATTAGTATAAATACTCATAATTCTTAAGAATATAAGAATAAAGAGCTACAAAATTAAGTTAATTAAGTAAAAAATTAGCAAACTGTATTATGTTCCAAAATAAATATATAATTAAGCAAATAGCAAACTCAAATCTGTATCTCCATATTGCTATTTCTCCAAATTTATCGGAAATTCCCAGTATTGCCAATTAACACCCATGTACCTTTGTTAAGTTTGCTAGATCTCCCTTGGTTTTTAATCAATGCATATGCTTGTGACTTTCAAACCTGCTGAGCATATCAAACCTTTTGAGGACTTAATTCTTAAAACCTTATTTGCTGATTATTCTTGTATGCTGGGCATATTCATGTATACTGTAGAGATTAAAGATAAAAAGGAAGTAATGAATCTTAACAAATGCATGTTTACAATGATGCTACATGTTGTAGTCATGGTCTTGTTACTGATCAAAACCATACAGTTAGTAATTAAGAGAAGATGAAATAAAGGAAAGAAAGAGAGAGAGAAACTAAAGCATAAAAATTCTTGTAAAGAACAACCCGATTACTGATCCATCGTTTGGAGAGCGGAAGCGGAAGCGGAAGAGGAAGAGGCGACGAGGAGGGTTCTGATTTCTGAAGAATGAAGAACCCGATCTTCGATGTGGCCACGCGGGGGCTTCCGATGGCTCGAAGGGAAGAGGAGGAAGGGAAGGGAAGAGGAGGAAGGAAAGGGATGGGGCTGGGGTCGGCGGCAGGGCGGCAGGGGTGAAGGATTAGGGCAAAACCCTTTTTCGGCTCTTCTTTCTCTTTTTTTTCTTTTTTTTTTTCTGTTTTGGGCCACCCATGAGGCCCGCTACCCGTCCGCGAGCCCGCTACCTGTAAGCCCACAGGGCCGATTTTTTCGGGCGAATAATTCGCGAACGAACAAGTACTTTTGACGAAAAAACGCGATTTTTTTCGAATTTTTGGGAATAATACGTATACGGCTGTTAAATTTGTTTCTTTATAAATTCGCGAATAATTCGCGAATTATTCGCGAATTAACTAACTATGATTGCTGCAACAAGTTTGAGGGGAAATAAAAATAATTTTTGTTTGCGAATTGTCCCGATGCGAGATTTTAGGCTCCGTTTGTTTTGGAAATGAGTAGTAACTAGTTAAACCGGAAATAGATACAAGTATGAATTTTTATAAGAATAAGAATATTTTTTTATTTGGATAAAAATATGAGTGAACTAGAAAAATTATGTTTGGATGAAAATATGAGTATAATCTGGAATAGTTGATAGTTATACATAGAAAAAAATGATAATATAATTAAATTTAAATTTTTAAATTTTAAACTTATAATTTTAAATTAAAAATTTTAACTTTTACATTTTAAATTTGAAATTAAAATTTAAATTTTTAATTTTTAAAATTTTAATTTTAAATATCAAATTTTAAATTTAAGACCAAATTTAAATTTGAATGATATAAAATATTAAATTTAAATTTTAAAAACTAAAAATATCAAATTTAAAATTTAAAATTTAAAAATATCAAATTTAAAATTTAAACTTTAAAATTTATAATTTTAAATTATAAATTTAAATTTTAAAATTTTAAATTTTAAAATTTTAAATTTAAATTTTAAATAAAAATATCTCTCTCTCTCTCTCTCTTTCTCTTTCTCTCTCTCTACCCGGGGGGAACGACTTGTTCCCACCCCTTGTTCCACCCCTGGGTAGGAACAAGTTGTTCCCACCATATTTGGGTATAAAGAGGGGGATAACCCCCTTATCCCCCCCTTTATGCTCGATCCAAACGGCTTCTTAGTCCACTACGCCTTTTTTTATTTTATTTTAAAATTAGACTCTTTAAAAGGATTTTTTTATAAAATAACCCTCTAAAAATTTGTAATTTGAAGATGATCCTGTCAAAATATTATTTGAAAAAGTAACACTCCTTTCACCACTTGGACGTCAGGTTAGAAATTTCTTATGAAGGCGGTGAATCGTTCACTGTCTTCACTAAGGTCGTGAACGATTCACTGCCTTCGTAATATGTATTGTGAAGGCGGTGAATGGTTCACCGTCTTCATTAAGACAATGAACCATTCACAGCCTTTAGTGCAAAACCTCTAAACCCTTCAACGCAAATCCAACGCAAATCCCGCCTTTCTAAGTGTTGAGAGCTGTGTCCTTGAGAAAACGGTGAATGGTTCACCGCCTTCACTCGGTGAACCATTCACCGCGTTTAGTGCAAAACCTAACGCTGAATGCAAATCCACCTTATAAAATGGTGAGGGTTATGCTCTAGAGAAGATGGTTAACCATTCACCGTCTTTACTAAGGCGGTAAACCATTCACCACTTTTATGAAGACAGTGAACGATTCACCGTCTTTATTAGGTATACCCTACCCCGACACCTCTCCCTCTCGCGCTTTCGCTCTCTCTCTCTCTCTCTCTCTCTCTCTCTCTCTCTCTCTCTTCTCCTCCCTCTCTAGGAAGCCTCGTCGATCGCTGCCGCCCCGGCCACCGTCGCCCCCGCAGGTCGCCGTCGCTGTCGCCGGTCGCCGTCGCCGTCGCCAGTCGCCGTCGCAAGTAGCTCCATCAGCAACCCACATTGCAAATAGCTCCATGGCATTGTTAGGTTTTTATTTAATTTTATTACTCAATTAGGTATTGTTTTTTTTTTAGAGATAGGTAGCACGCTACCCGCTTCATTTATTTCATTTAGAAATAAACTTAGCTAGAAATGTGAATCAATTAGGATTCAAACTTGGGTCTCGGGTACCAACCACCAAGCCCTTTGCCACTTGCTCTAGGGACGGTCGGTAAATTAGGTATTGTTGGCTACTTATTCCATGGCATTGTTAGTATTGTAGGTATTGTAGGTATTGTTGGCATTATTGACATTGTTAGACTTATAAAAACTAGAATTAAACTAGATTCTAGGTTTAAAGTTTTTGTAGGTATTGTAGTTTAAATTAGGTTTAAACTTTTTGGTAAATAAAAGCTCTTTCCTGTCAAAACTCTTTGTTGGAATTTTGTGTGGGGTAGGGAGGCCTTCATGTGGTCCTTTAACTTTTTCCTTTATTAATTTTTGTATTGTATTCACTAGATATTTTGAGAGAAGATTTGAAAGTTTTTTCTGTGTAGTTAAAATGGCTAGTCGTCAGATGTCTTTGAGTGTTCATTGGGATGGACATAGGGGTGTAAAACGGGCCGGGCGGCCCATGGCCCGCCCTGCCCAGCACGAGAGTGGGCCGGGCCAGGCACGGCACGAGTACTGTAGCGTGCCGTGTCGGCCCGGCCCGGCCAGTTAAATCGGGCCATGCTGAGCCTTGCTCCCCCGGCTCGATGGCCCGGCACGGCCCGGCACAACATAGGCCTGGGCCGTGCCGGGCCTAGAGGGTATCCAGGCCCGGCCCGGCACCGCACGGCCCGGCCCGTGTGGCCAGGCCCTCCCAAGCCGGGCCGAGGCAGGGACTTGGGAGTTGGGTACAACCCAACTCCCAAGGCCCTGCACCACCCAACTCCCAATGCTTTGGGAGTTGGGCTATTTCTTTGGGACTCCCAAGAGTCAAAGAGTTGGGTTGTGGCTTTGGAAGTTAGGCTTGGACTAAAATGCCTTTCCCAACAGTCAAAAATTTGACTGTTGGGAGGGTATTTTGGTTCAAAAAATTTAAAATTTTAAAATAATTTAAAATTTTAATATTTTTATAAATATATTTTAAAATTTTAATTTTTTTTACTGATATATTATTTTTTAAAAAATTAATATTTTTATTTTTATTTTTAAAAAAAATTAAATATTTTTAAATAAAATTAATAAAATAAAAAAGAGCTTGCCCGAAGCCCGGCCCAGCCCGGCACGGCCGGTGCAGTCCGGGCCGGGGGGCCGTGCTGGGCCGGGTTCCAAGAACTTTGGCTCAGCACGGCACGGCCCGATTTTGGGGCCGGGCCGGGCCGTGCCGGGCTGGCCCACGGCCGGTTTCGGCCCGAAAAATGTGGGCCGTGCCGGCCCGGCACGGCCCACATTACATCCCTAGATGGACAGTTAGTTACGGATGAAAATGGTCCCCAATATATCGGCGGTCGAAAGAAATTGATCGTGATTCATTCAGATACGACATATACTAATTTTGAGATAAGAATGTATTGTTTAGTAAATTGTAATAGGGAAGAACAATTCGATACCCTACGGGAGGGAATGAATATATAGCTCACGATATACTGTTGAATATTAACGCCCAGACATACGCACAACTTTTCCATTTAGTTTCAGATAGGCGACACTGGCCACGACCTTATGGCCCACCAATTGTACCGCCTTCCGTGAGAAGGAAGAAAGGTCGGGCATGATCAACACGTATTTGTAATATAATGGACGAAACCACAGAGCGACGAACAAAATGTAGCATTTGTAAACAGGAAGGCCATTATAGAAACACCTGTCTACAAAATGCAGAAGAGAGAACACAATAAGGACGTCGACGTAGGATTTGTTACCTAACTTAATAGTAATTGTAAAACTTTCCATATTTAAGGCGTTTTTTGCTAATATGTTACTAATTACAAAATCTTTATGATTGCAGATAATAGATCTAGAGAACGCGGGACCTATTGATTCGTCCGTCCTGACAGAGCAACATCTCATAAGTCTGGATTTATCAGGAGTGAGTGAGAGCCAAAAATTTTAAGTGAAAGTTATCGTAGTATTAATAAACAGAAATGTTGATTTAACTTTTTTTTTTTCGCTGTAGGGGTACCGTGCTGTTCAGTTCACAGAGCATGGCTGCAAGTTAGACCAATAGGGACTTGATCATCCAACGGTGCTCGATCTTCCACTACAACAAAATTACCTTTTAGCGGCAATTTAGTAATGGCGATTATGAAATGGCCGCTATTAATTAATATTTAATTATACTTTAGCGGCAATTCTTTAAACTTTATATCTTTACCGACTAATATTTAAATATTAAATAAATTTACTTGAGCAATAATAAAACCCTAACCCTAACCCTGGCCGAAACCCAACCCGAACCCACTCCTCCGTATCCCTCCCCTGCGTCGGACCCTTCTTTCCCTCACTCCCTCCTCTCCCTCACCCCTCAACCACTTCTCTCCCTCACCCCCTCCTCCTCCTCCTCAAACCCACGGCGACCATGGCCACCACGGCGGCGGCGACGACGACGATGACGACGACGACCCCTTCCTCCCCACCGGCTTCGTCATCGCCTTCTCCTCCTGGTCCCTCGAGCCCGCCCCCGTCTTTGACCGCTCCGCCCTCTCCTTCTCCGGCCACCTCGCCGAGCTCGAGCACGCCCTCCTCGGCGGCACGGCGGCGTGGCGGCGGTGGAGGAGGAGGAGGAGGAGGAGGCGGTGGCGGCGCTGATCCCTCGGGGCCGCTCGTCTCCGTCGACAACCTCCGAGCATACCTGCAAATCATCGACGTGGCCTCCATTCTAGGGCTCGATCACGACATCGCCGGTCACGCCTTTGAGCTCTTCAGGGACTGCTCCTCCGCCACTTGCCTGAGGAATCACGGTGTCGAGGCCCTCGCTACCGCCGCGCTCGTGCAGGTGATCCGGGAGGCGCAGGAGCCTAGGACTCTGCAGGTTCCGATCCGTTCCCTAATATTTCTTATCTATTTATGAGGATTAATAACCGGATTCTCTGATTTTATAGATTTTGTTATTGTTCAGTACAATTCTAGCTATTTAGGAAATATTACTCACTTCTCTTTTTTTGTAAATGATACCCTTATGTGAGTAGGCATATAGATTTCAAGTGGCAACTTTCGGTTTAATGGCCTGTAAGGTTCCTAAATTGTTTTATTAGAAATGGTTAGATCACGTATATTCTAGAAATCTAAAAGGAAAATAGAGGAAACGCCACTGTTGCATGAAAGATGATTGACAAAATAACTGAAAGGACGTCATCATCATCAGCTCAGTTCCGTTCAAGCATTTTAAACATACAAGCGCATCATGTTAGGTTTGAATATTTTTTAGGCTAAACTTTTGTTATGAAATTTGTAACAAAATTGCCCACTATTATCCATTCTTGGTGCATCATGGCTCCTTCGCATTGGGTTTCCCATTTCTCAATAAAAGTGTGAATTTGAAAGTTTCCATTATATGGTTTTTTTGCCAACTTCTGTACATGTTTTGTAGCAACCAGATCCTTGTTGTTGCTCATATCAGGTTCATGTGGTTGCAGATGCTATTCCATGTATTTAATGAGAATTTTTTACCAAAGTTTCTTGTGGCCTGTTTATTATTTTTTCAGGTATATGGATTCTTACTAATATGACTTCTTTTTTTGTTTAGAATGTTTTGTAATTGCAATTTTTTTAGCAGTTATGCTGCTTCATCTTTTTCTAATTTGGCAGGTGAGATGTCTCTCAACTCTCAAGTAACTGATTAGTTTAGTCATGCTAGCTAGTATTTAGTCAAAAAAGTTGCCATGCAACATTAAAGTGAAGATAACAAGAATTTTATGTTAGTGGAAAAAAGAACTTTGGCATCTTTGAGAAATTAACAAGGAAACCTTTTACCAAATTAACATGCTGAATAGTTTTTTTCTTTTTTCTTGTTCTGTTTGTGTATAGAAATACAAATCTCAATGGCAAACAATATATATAACCTAACTAAAACAGAGCAACAAAGAAATATAATATGCTCCAAAGATAGCATACCAAGTCCAAGATTGTTGTGACATCTGCTGGTATATATTTTAGATGTCCCATGCCATAGCCAGTGATAAATGCATCAGTTGTTCTGCAATTACCCATTTTTAACTTCAATTAATAGATCTTAGGGATTAGCAAATAAAAGCTCAAGGTTCAAATTTCACTCAAGCTGACCTTACTCCCTCTATCCATCCAGGAAATGGTTCCTTGCAAGTACTTGTAACTATGGTTGGGCGCAATATAACAAGGGGAAGGTGCCGCCTTAAGTTGTAGAAAAGCATCTCTCCCATTGCTTTTGTAAATGTGTAAGTGTTAGACCACCCAAATGTTTGAGCCCTAATGTGATGGGAAGGCTCATCATTTAATTTGAAAAAAAAAATATTGACTGAAAAGTTGCCCCAGCTAAAGAACAATTAGTTTCTCCTGTTGTGGCTACAAGTTTGGATTTTTTATTCCTGCTAATCTTGTAAGGTTATAGTATTATCAATAGTATCATGTAGCAGAGTTTTTGTTAAAGGATTTTAACAATCAGCATGTAGCATTTGGGTTATTGTTGCTTAGGAGTACTGACAACTTGTTTGACTGTGCAACTTTAAATTTTGTAAATATTTTATAGTATGTTCAATAGTTATATGTGAGAATGATCAAATTAGCTTCATGTAATCCACTCTCAATAGCTTCTCTTTTCATCGTAGAACCTTTTTCTCTTTAAATGTTAATATGTGAGCTTCAAAGAAACCATGAGCTCCAAATTAAAACTGATGGACTCGTGAATGTATTATTTATGATTCTTCAAGGAAATAATGAACAAACTAAATAAGTTTCTTGTACCTTCTCAGGCCTAATTTTTTCATTGAAAGCCTTACAGTATCTTCTGAAGCTTTATTTTCAGTTAGCTCCTTTAGTTTTTCTTGTACCAGTGCCATCTCCACTTCAATGTCAAAAATAGAGCATCTCTCCCATTTCTCATTTAGCTCCTTTTCATAATCTTATGTGCCTACTTTGTGTGTATCTTGAGTCAAAAGTATATTTCTGTTTTTAAAAAGTATATTTCTGATTTTAAAAATATAATTACTTTGTTCCTTTTCAAAAATTGTCTCATTGTTCTGATTCCTTGTTCAATTTTCTATGTTCTTTTGTAATTGTAAATGTTCAGATTCCAGTCAGCAAAAAGAATAAGAAATAGAGCTACCAAGAAGAGCTAGAAGAGCGTTTTATCTCACTTATTGCATCATTATTTGGTAAGAAGGCAAGTAAATTCTAGATCTTCATTTCTGTTATTTTTAATCTGACTGTAGATTGTTGCATCATTAATGGTATGGTTTTTGGCATTGTTTCTTAGGTGGCATTGTAAGAGGTTCAAGAAGGGATAGATTGTTGAGCAAATTTGTGGAAAACGAATGTGAAAAAATTGCTGGGGTCTTTAAAATAATTCACCCTGCGATTGGGGAAGCAATAAGGTACTTAATTTGGTTAATATGCTTAACTTATCAATAAATTTCAGTTTCAATTAATTATCATTATTTCTTTTGCTCTATTCCAAAGAGATGCCTTTAGCTGAGCTCAAGAATAAGTATCGAAAGGTGTCCTCAATCGAGAAAGCCAGCAAAGGTTGGCAAGATGAGTATGAGGTCTCTTCTAAGCAGGTAAAGTTGTACCTCATACCTCATAATTTTTCTATCGTGGATAAAGATATTGTTTTGGGCGACCTTATTCTTCCTGTTTGGAAAATTATAGAAAAGGTTCTATCCAAGCAGGTGAAGTACTTTTTGGCACCTCTTGCTTTTCCCTGTTTTACTCTCCAAGTGATGCTTTCCTTCCATGTCTGGGCAGTTTCTGGGAATACGCATCGAGTATCCACAATTTTCTTTGAATCTCGATCCATTTCTGAACCATTTCTGCTCATTTCGACTATGTTCACAGGCTCGCCAAATTCATAAGCGGATACGGGTCGTCCATTTGGAGACCACCGACGATAATCAGCGGATAGTCGAGCTTCTGATTCCAAACGGTGCAGTTGAATCTGTGCTGGAAGGTTTGTTTATCATTCACTTTTGAGTCCTATTTTGGTTGATATTGTTTTATTGTTGTTTCCTATTTTGATTTTTTTTTTTTTCCCTTTCCCCCTTTTTTCGGGTTTTGATTTAATCGTAAAGTGGAAAGAGTTGACAGAACAAGATCAATTGTAGACCAGGGAGAAAATTTTGTGCACCCATTTATCATTAGATTCACTTATTGTAATTGAGCAGTTTAGCTTTTTGTCATTAGTTTAGCTTTTTGTCATTTGTCTAATGATTTATCTGATTTACTGTTTTGGAAATTATTTTGTTCTTTGCGTATTAAGGCATTTTGTTGTTTAATTGCATATTATAATGTATAATTTGATTATGCTTTAGATCTATTAATGGTACATTGTAATTGCCCATTTCATGACTATTGTTCCAGATTAATTACTAAGGTTTAGTTGTTGTTTAATTGTTGTTTAGTAAGGTTTTGTGTAGACCAGAATCTTATATATCCTGAGACATCAGAGGAAAGAGAAATATATTCATTGTAATTTAGTCAAACCTCTTGGATTTTAGAGTCACAAAGCTTTGTAAGTAGCATCCGGAGATGCTAGGTACACATAGCTTGATTATGATGTAAACTGAGTTTATGCTTAGTTGTGGAAGGTTGTTAGTTGCATATCTTTTGATTTCCGATAGACGCGTGAATCCCTATATGTAGACATGATTACTCCCCAATTTTGTATTGTTATGTTCAATCTTCCGCTCTTAGAAATGCAAGATTCTATTTTAAGCTTATTAATGATCCTTTCTTAAGTTAATACACATCAAACTTGAAAAAGTGGTAAAATTTGAGTATGTGTCAATCTTCTCCACTAAATATCTTATGACATTATACACATGTTATAGTATCATGTTCTGAAGTATTGTGAGTTTTGTTGTTTAATTATTTACAACCAGAAATAACTTGCTTTGTGTCTTTCCTTGGCAGTGTGGGGAAGTCAACTCTCTTAACCCTATTAACCGGGACGAATTCTGAAGCTGCATCATATGAGTTCACAACACTTTAGTCCCCGAAGTTCTGCCCCTTTTTCTATACAATCCCAAGAGTCTAAGTTAGTCCTTGAAGTTTGACCCCTTTTTCAGTTTCGTCCCTAGAATTTGCCTTAATTTTAATTTCATCCTTTGTGTTGCAATCTGATCATAGCTCTCCCTTACAGGTTATTGCTGTTTCAAAGTCGTCAGGCATTGTGCTGATGGTTCTTGATGCCTCAAAAGTAAGCCACATCTTTCCTTGTAACCCTGTTGTTAATTTCTATCCTTGTATATCTGTGCTAATTAAGTTTGTTTTCCACTGCATCAAATCCAATCCCTTTCCTTTTCTTGCTTTTGTACTATACCTTATATATTTGACAGTTCGATATATCTTACATTAACTAGAACTTCTATTTTTCATTTCTCATATTGGTCATTTTTTACTAGCTATGGCTTGTGTTCTAGTGTAATAATGAAGCAAAATTACACATTTGTAAGTGTTCCATGTTCTGTTATTTGCTCCTTAAACACATCTTGAACCAGTTTGCTTATTTCTTACATACACATATTTGCTATCTTAGTCCTTTAATTTGCTTAACACTTAGATCTGTTGTAATAATGTCCCAAATACACTTCTATGCCATTGTCAATATTAATTCCTATCTTTGAGATTAAGTGGTTATATTTATATACAGATGCATACTAATATTGATCATCTTCTATTAGAAATTGCAATGCAAGTATATCATTAAAACTCCCCAAACTTTCTGATACATTCCCAAAAGGCTTGGTAGTTCATATTTAGAAGTTGTGTGGTTGAGTTTAGAACTTTCTGATCATCTTCTATCTCTCTTTCTCAGAATACTCTTTGGTTTCTGCAGGTTAATTAGAAGCTAAACTTTACCTTTCTTCTTTCATTTTTAGTTTTATTATCATTAATTCCTCCATGAACTCACAAGCGGAAGCTGCGATCCAAAACTTCTCTTAGTATTCTGACAAAATCCCGTTAGCTTAATTTGTGGAGAAGTGGATTAATTATCAGATCCTTTTCCAATATATTAGTTTGCCCTACTATAATAGTATAATAATGGTACCTCTTAAGGAAGTAGCAATATTAGTTGCTTTGGGTGTCCTATACCCCATACCCTAAAATGGCCTCCTCCATGTGAATAATCGTCAGATCCCTTTCTGATTTATTTGTTTGTAGTGCTATAATAGTATAGTTACTACATTCCAGCACAAATAGGGTTAGTTCATAGAAAAACTCTTGGATGGTCATCAAAGTGCACTTGTTTGGACCAGCGAATTTAATCTTAGGACCAATCTATAATTTTAGAAAATTAGTCCAGAGACTGATTTGTAAATCGAGTAACTTTCTCGTTTTGACTCCGTTTCAGATGATTTAAGTGTTACTGAATTCGTTATGAAATTCTTTTTGCTACTATGGGATTCGTTTGATCTACAGAAATTCTAAATTTGAGCTGATTTGCTGGAATTAATAGGAACTAAATTGTAAATTGGGCATAAAATTTTCATTCAGTTTCGATTTTGATAATTCAAATATTGTCAATATCCTTTATCCTTCAATTAATAAGACATCTAGATTATTTTTTAGTTGTTTATTGACCAGTTGAATATTTCATAGCTAATAACTGGATTAAATTTTAGGTTGAGGTATTATAATGTCATCAAAGAGGGTGATTTGACTGTTGCTTGATAATGTATACTATTGCAAACTTTTGGTGCTTTGATTAAATTCGTGCTTTAATTTTATCATTTATTGTTCAACTTTATAAATCATTATCTTTGTAATCCATGTTTATTTTATTACTAATTGCTTATTTTTACTATTAATTATACATGTTATTTTTCAAGCAGGTTCTTTCAGGCCATATCATCGACTTGAGTGGATTTCTGAAGTGGCACAATGGGCTTAAGGACTTGGAATTTAAGATTTTTAGGTATTTAGTATCATTTAGAATTTGTTATTGTTGAGCTAAAATCAAACAAGTACTTTGTTGTCGGAACTTATGTTTGAAATTTAATTTGAATTCTGAGATTGTAATTTGAGAGTTGAGACTATTTGTTATACAAATTATTAATGCTTTTTGGCTACTAATATTTTTTAATATTTCAATTCATTGTAGTATTTAGTTGTTAATCAAGTATTTTAATATTAATTTAATTGCTGCTATAAGCTTTATTAATCAATCATTTAGTATATTTTTTGCGGCAATTATAATTAATTGTAGCGGCATTTATAATAGTTGTTATTGTATATTATTTAGCGGCATTTATAATAGTTGTTATTGCATACTATTTAGCGGCATTTATAATAGTCGTTATTGTATAATATTTAGCGGTATTTATTTGGATTTTTACCAACCGCCGGAATAAATGCCGCTAAAACTTTTAGCGACGCTGCCAATAGCGGCAATTGTTAAAATTGCCACAAAATATTTTAGCGGCAATTGTAATTGCCGCTAATTTAAAAAATAATCGTCGCTAAAACATAGTTTTGTTGTAGTGTTCTACGACAGGCTGGATTCTACTATATTTCACAACTTAGGAGCGTGCAGCTGGATTAGGTTTTATTCGAAGCCATGGTCGAGGGACGGATACAAGAAACACAGGCTTTTCACTTCCTCCACGGTGAGATGACGATTACATTTCAGGATATAGCGGTTATTGTCGATCTTCGTGTGGATGGAGAGCTTGTGACTGGGACTGTAGTGTACCTATGGGAGGATATTTGTTAGGCGCTTTTAGGAACTGTGCCGGATGAGATCAGAGCCGGTCAGATTAGACTAGGTTGATTATACCAGCACTTCCACCGTATACATTTGAATGCTCCTGCTGGATTAGTTGCAGCCACAGCACGCGCCTACATGGTATATCAGATTGGGTGTAGCCTGCTTTCGAACCCCACCGGATATAGAGTTCACCTGAAGTGGCTGCCACTTTTGGAAGATTTTGATGAGTGTGGCTGGTTAGCATGGGGTGCAGCAGCTTTGGCATATCTTTATTGGACGTTGGGAGCGGCTTCATTAAAAGGAAATGTCGAATGTTGTTGTTTCGCGACATTATTATAGGTATAATAAGTAATATTATATTTGTTATATAAAACTTATCCTGTTTAATTTTTTTTGTTTAATTTATTATAATTTGCTTATAGATTTGAGCGTGGGACCATATTCATATCGGGCGACCTACAGGCGTTGAAGCTATTACCGATATAGCAGATTGCCCTTTGGATTGCCGGTATGACATATAAATTTGATACATATTGTATTTCTATATATATTTGCAACTAATACGTATACTTTTCAAACTTTAGACGGGCGAACGCTGGCGTGTTATGATTTGGAGCTAATGTTAGAACCACAGATATTGAGTTTTATCGAGATGAGTTAGATCAGCACAGAGAGTCCCAAGTACGTATTAATGCAACAATCTTTTTCAATATTATACAAACGTATTAATGCATTGAACTGACTATTAGCTTATTCACAAATTATATGGAGGTTGTACATAGATACTATTATAGCCGCGCTACCGATATTTTGTGTACAGGGCAGTGAGGTCTGGCGGTCGAGGACGATGCTGATTTCCTTTTATATTGTTGAGATGCATGTACCGAATCAAGTCCTACGAAAGTTTGATTTTTTTCAGCATATACCCATTAACATGGAGACCATTTGTCGTGTTACTTCTCATGGGCGGCTAGATGAGGATTGGGCAATCTTTCATGCTGCCCACAATGAAAGATGGGAACAGAGATTACAGCACATTTTTGACCAACTACCGATTGTCGGTGATGACCTGATACAGGCGGCCTCCATTTATGTTGATTCGTCGATGGAGGAAACAATGTCACAGCGCCTCCCCGATGGATATCTGAAACCAGATTAAAGAGAAAGAAAAGAAAAGAACACAATATTTGTATGTGGAAGAGTCTGCATATTAATTCTCTCTAAAACTAGAATAATTTACAAAAGCCAGTAGGGCCCCTTATTTATAGCCTTCCGGCTTATAAGAAGATAAGAATAAGCTATTTTGAAAATAACAACTTTATTCTTATTCTAACCAAAGTAGCTGAAACCACCTTGATCTTATCCAAACCGAATTAGTTGGGACTATTTTGATTCATATCTTAACCGAATTAGTTGGAACCACCTCGATTCATATTTTAATCGAATTAGTTGGAACCATCTCGATCCATATCTTAACCGAATTAGTTGGAACAGCCTCCGCCTTATCTGCAACGATTGAGACTTATCCGGATGGTTTGATCGTCCTGGATCATGGCTCCCCAATTTTGAGAGGAACCAGCACCTGCTGGATCTAGAACTATAAGTGAGGAAACTGAGTTTTTTCAGTTTCCCTTGTGAACCACTCAGCGACACTTGGCTTTTGACCTTTTTGTCCAATTCAAAAGGATTCACGTTTATCTTTGCGTGTCGTCGTGACCTTGCATTCTAGGATAGTATCTTCAGTTAGTCGCTCTTCACGTTCTACCACGAGATCTTCCACGGATGGCAGTACTTCTCCGAGCTCATCGTTTAGCATTGATGGCTCGAAGGACTTTAGGTTTTCGACATTGACGACCGAATACATCCTCATGTATGCGGCAACTCCAATTGATAAGCATTCTCACCAATTCTGCTTAGGATCTTGAAAGGACCATAACGAATGGGTTTAAGGTTCTTACTCTCGCTTTTCAAGCATTCCTTGTTAAGATGAAGCCAGACGAGATCACCCTCTCGGAAGTCGTCTTTCACTCGATGCCGATCATGTCGTTCTTTATACTTCTGCTGAGATTTTTGTAATTGTCGCTCCACCTCGCTATGCACTTTCTGAATGTTCTCCAAGAAACGTTGTGCCTTTGCCATTTCATTTTCCTCCTTGGTGGTTCGTGATTGTTCGACCGTGAATGCAAAATCAAATAGGTTTGGTGGTAAATAACCCAAGCACACCTCAAAAGGAGTCTTATTATAGCTCGATTGAACACGAACTGTAAGTATGGAAGGCTCTCGTCCCAAGTTTTGGAATGTCGAGCGTTATATCCTCGCAGCAGATGTACAACTGTCCGATTGACCACTTCTGTTTGACCATCGGTTTGAGGATGGAAGCCGTGCTCCGTTGTAACTTTGTATCCATCATGGACCACAAAGACCGCCAAAAGTTGCTTAGAAAACGGCTGTCACAGTCAGACACAATCGAGGTTGGGAGTCCAAAATATGTCCAAACGTGTTGGAAGAATAGCCGCTCAGTTTCCTCATTAGTGATTGTCTTCTTGCAAGGCACAAGTACTATGATCTTGGAGAATCGATCGACCACCACATAAAGGTAGTCATGTCCTCGTCGGGACCTCGGGAGGCCTCCTAAGAAGTCCATGGAGATACTTTCCCAAGGACGAGTCGACACCGGAAGAGGGGTATAGGGGCCTACCTTTCGATTTGTGGGTTTGGATGTACAGCACAGGACACATCCCTTCACAAATCGGGCCATATCGTTTTGCATGTGAGGCCAATAGACGTAGCGCTGGAGATTCTGCAAGATTTTGTTCACCCCGAAGTGACCCGNTAATATGGTCAACAGAGAAAAAGAAAAAAAAGATGTCATTGCATTTTAAAAATTCTAACCTGTAAAAATTTCTATTCTACATCAGATATAATTGTACTGTACATACAAAAAAGTTTACAAGTATATTAATTGATGAGTATAATAAGCTATACATAACAAATATTCATAATTATTTGATTAAATCTTTCAAAATAATATTATAAGAGCTTATTAGAATAAAAAAAACTGAAATAAGTCTGTGCCAAAGCGTGACAGTAGGAGGTCATGCATTTCCATCGGCATGCAAGTATACTATGTGTTGGCACGGAAGCGTGCCGGTGCCGTACCGTGCCAGGCAGACAACGGCACGCCCCCGTGCCACGGCACTTTAAACTTTGCTCTAGACCTTGTGAAAATGAAAATATGCAAGTTCATTGTTTAAATATACAGAAAGAGATATTGTCGCAGAATTGTTAACAAAAAAGATAATCTACAAACTATAATATATTGAACTTCAGTTCGGTATACTGAACTCTACCAAATAGGATAAGTAAAAATGAAATGGGTGCAAACACGATTTGGATGTGTTAAAGATAGCTTGGGGCCAAGTTTGGATGAGAACGGATCGAAAACGAAGTTTCTAGAACAAGTTTTTGAAAACTACAACTTCAGAGTCTGGACCTTGATGGGAAATCCAAAGCTTGAAGTTTCTAAAATTTTTGAGCCCAGACCTTGTAGAGGAGGTTCAGACTCTGAGAAGTTATCATGTAGGATAACGTTCGAGATTCGGCCCTTGGATAGAAAGTCTGCACCATAGGGGGTAAAAGTTTATACCTTGGAAGAGAAGTCCGAATCTTGGCTGCAAAATGGTCTAGAGGACCTTTGAGATCCAAACTTCCTAGAGGAAGTCCGGACTCTTCACTGCAGGGCTCTGTGTAAAGGATGGGAATGTGTTATGCAAAATGTTATAAGGGACCTCTTATAAGAGAAAAGCACTAATCCCTTCTCCCCTTACTCGTTTTGCTCTCTTCTCCCTCTCCAACCCTCTCTCACCCTCTTCGCTATTGCTCCGTCCCTCGGGATGCATGTAGGAGCTTCGGGAAAAGAAAACGATTACCTCGGCCCAAGCAAGCTTTTACTTGGAGAAAAGGCAAAAGCTTGAGAATCAAGGTAAGTTGCTCTTGAACTCTCAATCCTTGGGTTAGTCATTATTGATTTTATGTTTCGAGGGTTTTAAAGTTGGTTTAGGGTTTCTTTGTCTTGAAGACGTGATATTGGCATCATATTGAAATATCTAGAATTTTCTTAAGAATGGATAGAGATTCCCAAAATTGGTGGGAGTTTTAATTATGTAGGGAAACCCTAAGCCCTATATACGCCAAAATGTGTACTTTAGTGTATTTGAGCTAGGGTTTCAAGTTTTGAAGCCTTGAGGCCTTGTGGAAAGATGTCTTGTAGTATGTTGAGCAAGGATTTAAGTGCCCATCTGCGCGGGTCGTATCTACCATGTCGTATCGCGCCAACAAGATATTGGCACGATACAACCGTCGTGCTGATGGCATAGCTCAAAACCCTCTATTCTTTAAATTAGTAAGTAATTTTCTTAATAAAATTCAAAAGACAATAAAAATACATAATAAACAGTTAGACTATTTTATTGCTAAAGAAAATAAATATTTCATGCGATTATGTGTCGGCACAAATGAAATTTATGTGACTGGCACACATCAGCACGGCTCGGCACACACCGTGTCGTACCTGCCGTCAAGTTTCTAGCACGACTCCGTGCCACAGCACTTAAATCCTTGATGTTGAGTTTTGGAACCCTAGAAGAGTTCGGGATGTTTTTGTATTTCTTCTTAGGACCAAGTGAACGTCAAATAACCGACGAAGCGAAGCAGGCATCGAGTTTGTGGTTCAAGGTAGGTGCTTAGTCTGGAATGGTCCTGCTCCACCATTTGGTTCACTCATTCCAATCCTTATCTCTTATTCACTCTTGATATGGCCGTGGTGCCCTTGACATATGCTTGTATGAGGATAGGATAGATGTTGCATTTCAATTGTTAACTAGCATCCCTAGTGTTGACACTAAGTGATATCCGCAGTTCATCATCTTTATGTTGTACTTGGTGGCCTTGTAGGGGCACTTGACATTAAAGACTTAAATATAGCCTAGTAGGGTAATCGTCATTGAGAACTCAAAATTTAAATTCACCTTATAAAGGCATATATGATTGACGTTAGGGCATATATGTTATAACTCTTGGATTAAGTTGCAATTATTGCAACCTCTCTTTATAAAAAGGACCCTCTCATAAGAGAAAAAGCCCTAATCCCCTCCCCCCTCACTCTTTTGCTCTCTTCTGCCTCTCCAACCCTCTCTCACCTTTTTCACCATTGCTCCCTTCCCTTCTAGCTTCGAAGGAAACAAAGGCTAGTTCTCGCTCCTCGGGACGCATAGGTAGTAGGAGCTTTGATACAAGGAAACGTTGAACTCGGCCCAAGCGACCTTTTCTTGGAGAAAAGGAAAAAAAACTTGAGAATCAAGGTAAGTTTCTCTTGAACTCTTAATCCTTGGGCTAGTCGTCATTGATTTCATGTTTTGAGGATCTTGAAGTTGATTTAGGGTTTCTTTGTCTTGAAGACATGATGTTGGCATCATATTGAAATATCTAGGATTTTCTTGAGAATGGATAGAGATCCCCAAAATTGGTGGGAGTTTTAATTATGTAGGGAAACCCTAAGTCCTATATACACCAAAATGTGTACTTTAGTGTATTTGATCTAGGGTTTCAAGTTTTGAAGCCTTGAGGCCTCATGGGAGGATATCTTGTAGTATGTTGAGTTTTGGAACGCTAAAGGAGTTCGTGATGTTTTTGTATTTCTCCTTAGGACCAAGTGAAGGTCAAACAGCCGATGACGTGGGATAGACATCGAGTTTGTGGTTCAAGGTGGGTGCTCAGTCTGGAATGGTCCTGCTCCACCATTTGGTTCTCCCGTTCCAATCCTTTTCTCTTATTCACTCTTTATATGATTGTGGTGCCCTTGACACATGCTTGTACGAGGATAGGAATATAGGATAGATGTTGAATTCAATTGTTACCTAGCATGCCTAGCATTGACACTATGCTTAGTAAAATCAGCAGTTCATCATCTTTATGTTGTACTTTGTCACCTTGTAGGGGCACTTGACATGCAAGATTTACATATAGCCTAGTAGGGGCAACCGTCATTGAGAACTCAATATTTAAATTCACTTTCTAGGGGCATATGTGATTCACATTAGGGCATGCTAGTTGAGATTTTCTTGTGTGGATATGCATCGATAGTAACAAACTTTGCCTTGTGGGGGCATTGACACTTCATGTGATTGACACATTCGCCTTATAGGGGCCGAGATTGGGTATACGTGTTAGACCTACTACTGACCCTTGAGCATTTGCATATGACTATTGCTTGCTGCACGGTGATACTTAGACACTTTGGATGGTCACACCCCCAAAGTCCCCTCCAGAGTAGGTAGTTGTTATGCGGCAACCGTAGCAATCGCATGCTTGCGTGGCAAGGAACCATGGTGGCCAGCCGGGCCTTGCATGCAACGAAGTAACCACGGCAATGAGTTCCAAGCGATGCTTAATCGGCAAGCTTAGGTTGGATCCCCGTGACCGACCAGTGGTTAGATTGGGCACTGTTGAATAGTTGGAGTACATAGAACATTGATGCATGAGTACACTTGGTTATTATCATTATAGCATTATGATGAGTTTTCCTCGCTTATGGTTCTCGTAGCATCATAGTGCAGTTGATTCCTTACAACTTCTACTCATGCTTTCTCATCTACTTTTAGTATCTATTTATTTATATTTTCGAGTAAACCAGTGAGTGTAGCTCATTCCTCGCGGCTTGCTATCCCTACTGAAAAACTTGATCAAAATTTCTCATCTCATGTTTTTCCAGGTGATGCAGGCTTAGAGGAGCAGGGCATCTGGAACGAGCTTCAGATTTTATACATTTCGGGGTGACTAATGTAATAGCGATATTTTAGGGATTGTAATGACAAACAATTGTGAATGGCAAGTCTTTGTAACAGAATAGTAGAAGGTTTGCTTTATGCTACAAATGTTTCTAACTCGCCATTTGATGCTAGAATTGGAGAAAATTTATAGTAATCCTTGAATGTCATGTACTTTTGTGACAGGTGCTCTATATCAACATCGTGCAGGCAAGGATTGCAGCCCCGGTGTGTGTGGCAGATCAAGTTGCATTTATAGTATGAGCTTCCGCTGTAGCTCAAGGTGTGTCACAAACCTCACAAAAATAATTAAATCCTCATCTTGGCCTTTACTTGTGAATTCTCCCCCTTATAATTAGCTTGGTCATAGTGAGAGAGGACAAGGGAAAATAGCAATGTTTTAGACCGAGTGAAAATAATTTACCAATATCAAAAATAACAATCAGCACTATATATCACAGCTCGATGTTAAATCCTTCTGGAGTCCATAAATAATGTATTATTAGAAGTTTAGAACCTAAAGAATATGTCACAGTATGATATTATCCAAAGTAAGAACATTCAAAAGACTATTTCAGTAGTACAAGTTCACTTACATTTCCATGTTCCAAAGTATCGGAGAACTGAAGATTTACCTGATGAATACCACTTTCATGAGCAAAAGCATTAGCACCAACAATAGCTTTGTGTGGTTGTACATGCAGTCCAGTATACTCTTGTACCTGTCCGCAAGATACCATGTCATGCAATGTATAAGCTAGAAAGTAGATTCATCGAAATTCCCAACAATCATAAGAGTTGAATTTTACCATCTTGCTTGACAAAGAAATATATTGTGTGTTGATTCCTGTATATACCCCGCCCATGAGTTCCTTGTGGAGCTTTATGGCCATGACAACCTGCATAGAGAGACTAAAGGCTGCAATAAAGTTGAGAAAAGGTAAATAACGAAAAGGAAACCAACAACATAAGAAGTATTTGAATGCTGCAGTAGAACCACATGCAGATGTAGTTGCTGGCATGATAGTGTGCCACGTGCCACTAGCATGGCCCCATGTCGTTGTACTGTTCATAGCAACACGGAGCGTGCCGAAACCATTTCAGTACGCTCCGCATGCCACACCACTTGCGCACTTGCACACATGCACGAATTTTTTAGAATGCTTTAATATCTCTGATGGCTATAAAAATAGCTTATGTGCCACATCTCACAGAATTTAGAAAGAATATAATCATAAGAATCTTAATAACAAAACTAGGACAAGAAATAAGCATGAAACAATACTAAAGTCATAAATCGGTACATATTTATAGAAAAGCACTACCAGGATAAATTCATTCAGTCTAATAAAAATAGCAAATAAATAAATGGGGAAGATCTTCTTATTTGTAATTTTTCACTAAAGGTTGGTCTTATTATGGAATGAAAATCCCCAGTTGCTCCAAATGTTAGTAAATTTACAAGATCTACCTACTTCAAGTATAGGAAAACCTATATAAAACTTCTACCTCCAAAAAGCCCAAAAACCACCAAAAACTCTACAAAAATAAAAATTGTTAATAAGGTGTTGGCACGACACCATGCAACATGCCGGCACAGCCTCGGCATGATATGGCACAGTACAACACAGGTAATTCTCACACACTAGATTCTGTGCCGGAATTAGCTCTGTAGTTCATGATGCGGAGTAGCCATAGCAGTGCCGACCTATGCTACAGCTTTTCAACGACCAGGTCTCTTTCGACCTGTTAACGCAGCAGAGAAATGGACTTCAAAGATCAAGGACTCAATGATGGTACCAACATGTTTAGAGCTCTAGAGTGGCCGCTCAATAAAAGAGGATCATGATGGAAAAGTTGATCAATCCGGTGAAGTTGGGCTTATACATGCTATTCAAACGAAGGTCCACATAACTTACACTATAAAGAGGGAGTTCTGACTCTAAATTCTAACTTGGGCAGTGGTAACACAAACACAAATTTTGAAACGGTTTTAACTTCACGAACCCAAAACACTAAATCAACCCCTAATTGTCACTTCTTTGAAAGGCCATCTTAGAGCTCTCTATCAAGCCGTATTGCATTGCAGCACGCACAACACTGACCTTATGTTGCACAGCACAGGGAAAAACAAGGGGCACCTCCGAGCACCAAAAAAACTACCAGTACCATGGCAATAAGTTGGTAGAAAGATATAACAAGATTGTCACACCGTAGCATAAACAATTTGACGAACCCCTTAACGTAGATACAAAAGCAGAGAGCATAGAACAATGATACAATGATTTGATAAGGATGAAACAAGTCCAAGATTGTAAAGGTTTGTTATATGATTAATACATTCACCAGAAGAAAACAAAAACCACCCTACTAAAGCTGCCTAAATTTTCAAAAGATCATTCATAAAATCTATATTATGCTATTGAACTTAGGTCCTGTGTAGCCCTAATGTACAGTGATGTTCAACAAAGTGTTATTTTTGTAGTGCAATCAGTAGAAACACTACATTAAAATTCCCCAACAAGTTCTGAAGCTCAAAACTGGAGCTTCTTCTTTGGGGGTCAAGATCTCATTTTAGCTTCGTGACTCAAATGGAAGCTTGAAACTTCTGCTAAGCGCTCCACTACAGGATGTACTAGCTGAAAATGAAAGCAAAGCAAGGCAAAACAGGCATCCAAAAAACGTGGGGTTAATTTTCTATCTTTTTCTCTCCCTATTTATCATTTGTAATTCAAACCAAACAGGAGAAAATGATTCTCTTCTACTTTTCTCATTTATCCTATCAATTCTCTCCATCTAAACATACTCTTTGCGGTATAATATTCAAACCAATTTTCTAAACAAGAAAGATATGGCCTTTAGACAAACTTGGCCAAAGAGAGACCATTCAGTGAATGTTCCCCACCCAACGTGTGAAGCTTCTCTCCTAGAGGGCAAGACTCTTCTGTCATTTTTAAAACAAAAAATAACATAATGGCTACAGTGGTTACATTCCAAACTCAAAAGAGATTTCCATAAAAGAAGAGAAATAAACGGTAACCATTCTAGATCTTGCAAGAGGATCATTGATTAAACTAATAGAATCAATAGCGAAAAAAGCTATATAGAAAAAGCAAAAGAAAAACAAAGCATTTAAATTACAAAAGAACAATGCGTTAAAAAAATAATAATAATAAAGAACAAGGAATCACAAAAAATAGAAATCCAGCTAATTAGATAACAAAAAGAGGATTCAAATTGTTAAAAAATTGAATTAAATGGCATTCTTATAAAAAACTACGAAGCATTCCTGTAAGGACTGAGAGTTTGGCAGTGTAGCTAAACTCTCTGTTGACGATGTTTTTGTATGTATTTTAATTACAAAAGCACTCGTTAAGTTTCGGAGGAAAACGAGTTAGAATGAAAATTTTACGCGATCTTTACTTTTCACTTAAAGTAAATAGTAACCCGGATTTCCGAAGAGGCCAATGAGTAGAGATGGCTTCCGGCATATATCGGACTTCGTTCATAGTGACCCAATAGCTCGTTTTCAATGGTCTGACAATTCTGGAACCATTGGCGCTAACAGATCTCAAGTTTGACATGGATTTTGAGAAAACTGGAGATACATATATTCTATATATTTGTGTGCGGGTATTGCCTATTGGAGAGAGGATGGGTTTCGTCGCGAATCGGTGACCAAAACAGGCGAAACAACATTGTGGGTTTGAGGTCTCTGTCGTGCTGATCGCACTGGTGCGATCCGTTCGCAAATCTGACAGACCGATCTCCTGATATCGCGCGTTGATCAAGGAGGGGTCATTAATAGCGAAAAGGTAATTTTGCGAAAAGCCCTATATTTTATGTACCGTTTTGCGTGAAATCGGATATAGGGGTGTGTTCGCACGTTTTACTCGCGCTGTGAGGGACTCAGTTCTAAATATCCAAGTTTGGTGGACTTATACGCAATTTACACTTCATGTATATTTAGCCACCTAGGGTTTGCATGGTGCAAGCCCTAACCCTTGACCAGCTCAGCTGATCGCAACCGCCCCTTCTCCCTCACCTCGTGTGCCGCACGCCTCCCGGCCGCCGCCGCCCGAGCTCCGGCCGGCCGCCACCCTCCTCAGCCACTTTTCTCCCAGGGACCGGTCCCTCGGGCGGGGACCGGTTCCCGTACGCGAAAGGTCCCCAGGCCGCGGGGAGGGCTCTCGAGGACCGGTCTCCCCGACGAGGGACCGGTCCCTCTGGGTGAAAAATGCCCAGTGAGGGCTGTGTACATGATAGAAAGTTGAGGGGCTAAAATGAATTTTGTTACATTAGATGGGCATATGGGCCCTCTCTCTCCCTCAGCCTCTCATTTCTCTCCCTCTCTCACACTCTCTTGCTCCCTCTCTCTCTCTCTCTAGGAAGGAAAGAACAAAGGAGAGGAAGAAGAAGAAAAAAGAAGAAGAAGGAGGAGATCAAGCTCAAGGAGGCTTGGAGCATCTCCCTCTTCCTCTCCTCACCATTGGAGTAGCTCAAGAGGTAAGCTCTTGAACCCTAGCTTATGGAACTTAGGGTTTGGGTTTTGAGCTTTGGAAATGAGGTCAAATGGACCTCTAGCACCCTTGTTGGTGGCTTAGAGCTAGAGCTAGGGTTCTAAAGTGCAAATGGCAAAACGTGAACCCTAGGGCACCCAAAATGGGGTTTTTGGTAAAGTATGAGATTGATCTCATTTGAGGCCTTGTAAACCTAATTGCTAGGTGTCTAAACGTGGGGGCGAAGTCGGAATTACGATTCGTCGAGTGGATTTAAAGCTATCGGCAAGATAAGGCCGATTGAGTATTGTTTTGGACCAAGGAGGCCAAGACTTCATCGTAAAGAACGTCGAAGGGCATTTCTAGAACCTCTACGACTATAAAAGATGGGAAAAGGTAGGGGGTGTCATCCCGAAGCAACCGAGCTCTTTTCTATGTCTTAGAATAGCATAATCTCATCTCTTGTATGTTGCATTGTAGGATTGCATTGTAATGCCTTTTCCTTATGCTTCTAAATGTTAACCTAGTGTACATAAAATACTTGGTGAAAATGGATAGGTAAGGATTGGGTCGAAACGTGAATCCTATAGTGCTAAAGAAAAGAGATGGACACGATGGGTGTTTGGTGACATAGAAAATGGCATCTAAGTATTTAAAGAGCATATTGAGCGGCATTAAAGTTGTGTACTTGACACTAGAGGTTTGAGAACCTAGGGATAGGTGGATCCCTTAGAAAATGCCTTGTGGACAAAGAACTTAGTAAAGCTAAGTGCAATTGCATGATGGTCGGAATAAATGACTTCCGAATGATGTTGACCCTAGTTCGTAGGGTATCCTCCCATGGAGAGGATATAGACGAGTTTTGATTGTGTTGTTGGCCCTAGATGGTAGGGTATCCTCACGAAGAGAGGATAGATCAAGCTCACGGTCTGTTATTTGGGGTGGTATAGTCATCCATATCCTCACATCGAGAGGATTGTCGTCGAGTACTCCGGAGTGTCGGGCGATAGGGACCACATAGAGGTCCACAGACAGTTCCGAGTTTGGGGGCACATGGAGCTCCCCTGCCCAATTGGGATGGAAAGGTGAGTTGAGGGCGAACCCAAGAGTCTCGCCATAGATTGGGTAAATGAAAAACAAGTATTGTCATTGAAACATTATTATTCAAACATGGTCGAACTTGTTAGCATGGTAGTAAACCGTTACTATATGATGCATGCATTCATTACACATGATTATAGGAATAGTAGCATAGATTTTCTATTATGTCATTTACAGCTTTGAGATATCCATTTATATATCTATCTTGTTGTTACTTGTGCCCACTTGGACCTAGTGGGGAGACCGGCGAAGTCGGCGGCCGGGCCCACTAGGAACTATGGAAGATAGTTCTCACCCCACTCTATTTTCAGTGGTAGGTACAGGGTTGCCGAGAGTGGACCGCGGCAAGGGCATCGCGCCCGAGCAGTGAGATCGTGATAGTATAGTGGCTTTCCTTTTTGCATTAGCACACCTATGTATTGAGAGAGATTCATGTAGGTGAGGATTTGGAGAGCTATGTATTTTGGATGATCAAATGTATTCATTTTGAGAAATGATGTAAATGTAAATGAAAACAAACTATTGTAATAGTTAGTAAAGTACTCTCTTTTTTTTCACTTGTATATCTAGTGGATTACTTACTCTTGTTGTTGTTGGCACTGTTTGTGCCCTGTTGATTGTGTACCTTTAGAATTTAAACTCCTGAGTAAATTCTTGTACTCAATCTGTTGTTGAGCCTTGGGTGGACAGGGAAGGTGCTGTTCGTTCAGCGGTCCGTCCGCCGCGCTCGAACCGTGCCAAATTAGTAGTGGTTTCGGGGCGGGGCGTGACAGTGTTCGTGGTATCAGAGCATTAAGAGCAAGTAGAGAGAGAAAGTCTAGAATGACCTAGGAGACCCTAGGTTGGTGAACCCTAAGGCTATAGGTGCGTGAGTGGATCGTGAACCTATAACGATGGCGGAAGTTAAGTTGATTGGGTCGAAGTTGATAATATGTCTCTAGTTGTGAATAGAGACAGATTCAAGTTGTATGAGTTCTTGTCTTGAGGTGGTTGTGTCGGCAGCCGACGACATGATACCGAGAGCCTAGGACGAGTACAGTTGTGTGCTTCCGCCCAATTTTGTTATTGAGTCGTTATATGAATCGTAGTCATGACGAAGTAATTGGTTAAGATGACTGACCAAGTATTTGCGTTTCAGGGACTAATGTCTCCAAGACGCTACACACGTAGATCTGCCCCGGCACCGACTCCTGAGGTGCCCTAGCAGGCTGAATCGGACGAGATGGATCAGTTGCGGGCGCAAGTGACCGCATTGACCGATGTGGTGCAGCACCAGGAGGCTCGATTCGAGCGGCTCCAAGAGTTGATGGAGCGGCAGATGGCGGCGACGAACGCGATGGCGACAGACAGTCGTGTTCCGCCTGCACCCTCGACACGTGCACCCGAAATAGCTGAGGGTGAGGGCATTGCGGCGGTCCCAGTGGCGGCACGTCCCCTACCGGCGGTGGTTCCTCAAGCCGCGTCGGGATCGGCGACACCCGACGTGACGGCCGAAGACGTGGAAGGAGAGCGCGTGTTGGCGGCTCTCATCAAGTTCAACAAGTTCCATCCGCCCATCTTCGAGGGTGAGCAGGTGGAGCCGGAGATGGTCGAGTCTTGGGTTAACTCGATGGAGGCTCTTCGAAGACCTGCGCAATTTGGAGAGAGATAAAGTGTATCTTGCCACCCGCTGCTTAGAGAAGGCAGCAAAGGTGTGGTGGAAGCGCGTGAAGCGGGCTCGGCCTTCTAATTTTCCACCGATGCTGTGGGAGGAGTTCAAGAGGGCGATGTTCGCCAATTACTTCCCGGACACATTGAAGTGGAAGCTCCAAGAGAAGTTCCGCAAGTTGGAGCAAGGGGACCGCTCAGTGGCGGAGTGTGAGCTGGAGTTCTCCCATCTCATAGACCGTCCCGGACGTAGTGAAAGATGACCCGGACCGGGCCGATTGGTTCTTGCGAGAACTTCGGCTGGGGATCTACAAGGCCGTGCAAATACTCAAGCTCACGACCTTTGCGGAGGTCTTCGACCGAGCGCTTTGGGCGGAGCATGGTGACGCCCACGTTCGAGAAAAGCGTGAGAAGCTAGCCGAGTCGAAAAACAAGGGCAAGAAGCACCAAGGCGGCGGTTCGGGGGGACAAGCAAGTTCCAAGAAGCCCCCAAAGTATCCACAGACTCAGCAAAAGAGCCGTGGAGCACGACGTTGCTTCATATGCGGCGGAGACCATTTGGTGTCGCGTTGTGAGCAGCGCGAAGGCAAGTACTACAAGTGTAGGCAACCGGGGCACTTCATACGGGATTGCCCGGGAGGAGGAGCCTCACTTGCCCCATCGATTGCATCGGCGCCGGCGATCCCGGCTCATTATGGAGGAGTTCCACCGACGGCGGCATCGGCGAGACGCGCTATGATGCCGCGTCAACCCGAGGTGACGCGATCGACCCCGAGCGGGCGGGTATTTGCCGCTCAGGTCCAAGCAGAAGAGCCTGCGGAGGAGGAAGAGCATCGCCTTGTGGCAGGTATGGTTTTAATTAACGGAGTTCGCTCCAGGGCTTTATTTCATACAGGAGCCAGGCATTCATTTATAAGCAGATCATTCGCACGCATGCATGGCATACTCATAGAGGCGAGTTGAGGGCCCTGGGTCGACGTTTAACACCTACTCGGAGTGCGCATCATGTCCAGTACAAGTGGGCGACTGGATAATGCCTATTCGGATGCTTGAACTCAAGAAGCTAGAGACGTACGATGTCATTTTGGGCATGGACTGGCTCTCGAAGTATCACGCAACGATCGACTGTAAGAGTCGGGTGATTACGTTCCGTGAGCCGGAACAAGAAGAGTTCACCTATTGAGCCTGTCAGAGCTCGTGCTTCGTTGCGACGGTGTCGGCGACGAGAGCAAGGAAATTGGTCAACAACGGTTGCACGGCATTCTTGGCAACAGTTGTAGAAGTGGAGCGAGTGACTCTGACATTGGAGGAGATATCGGTGGTGCGGGAGTTCCCGGATGTGTTTCCCGCGGAGTTGCCGGGGATACCACCGGATCGGGAGATCGAGTTCGTCATAGACTTGGTTCCCGGTACCGCACCGATCTCAAAGGCTCCGTACCGAATGGCGCCGGCGGAACTGAAAGAGTTGAGGAGTCAACTGCAAGACCTTCTCGACAAGCAGTTTATCCAGCCAAGTGTATCACCGTGGGGAGCCCCGGTGTTGTTTGAACGGAAGAAGGACGGATCGTTTCGACTCTGCGTAAATTATCGAGAGTTGAACAGAGTCACGATGAAGAACAAGTACCCGCTACCCCGAATCGATGATTTGTTCAACCAGTTACAGGGGTCATGTGTGTACTCGAAGATAGATTTGCAATCCGGCTATCACCAGTTGAAAATCAAGGCGGAGGATGTGCAGAAAACTGTGTTTCACACGCGGTACGAGCACTATGAATTCACAATCATGCCATTCGGACTCACGAATGCTCCAGCGGCGTTTATGGACTTGATGAACCGTGTCTTCAGGAAATTTTTGGATCGATTTGTCGTGGTCTTCATAGACGACATATTGGTCTACTCTCACAGTGACGAAGAACATGTCGAACATCTGAGGATAGTGCTTCAAGTCCTTCGGAAGGAGAGGCTATATGCTAAGTTGAAGAAGTGCNGTTCGCTCCAGGGCTTTATTTGATACAGGAGCCACGCATTCATTTATAAGTAGATCATTCGCACGCATGCATGGCATACTCATAGAGGCGAGTGACAACTGACGAGTTGAGGGCCCTGGGTCGACGTTTAACACCTACTCGGAGTGCGCATCATGTCCAGTACAAGTAGGCGACTGGATAATGCCTATTCGGATGCTTGAACTCAAGAAGCTAGAGGCATACGATGTCATTTTGGGCATGGACTGGCTCTCGAAGTATCACGCAACGATCGACTGTAAGAGTCGGGTGATTACGTTCTGCCAGCCGGGACAAGAAGAGTTCACCTATCGAGCCTGTCAGAGCTCGAGCTTCGTCGCGACGGTGTCGGCGACGAGAGCAAGAAAATTGGTCAACAGCGGTTGCACGGCATTCTTGGCAACAGTTGTAGAAGTGGAGCGAGTGACTCCGACATTGGAGGAGATATCGGTGGTGCGGGAGTTCCCGGATGTGTTTCCCGCGGAGTTGCCGGGGGTACCACTGGATCAGGAGATCGAGTTCGTCCTAGACTTGGTTTCCGGTACCGAATGGTGCCGGCGGAACTGAAAGAGTTGAGGAGTCAACTGCAAGACCTTCTCGACAAGCAGTTTATCCGGCCAAGTGTATCACCGTGGGGAGCTCCGGTGTTGTTTGTATGGAAGAAGGACGGATCGTTTCGACTCTGCGTGGATTATTGAGAGTTGAATAGAGTCACGATCAAGATCAAGTATACCCACTACCCCAAATCGATGATTTGTTCGACCAGTTACAGGGGTGTGTGTGTACTCAAAAATAGATTTGCAGTCCGGCTATCACCAGTTGAAGATCAAGCAGGAAGATGTGCAGAAAACTGCGTTCCGTACACGGTACGGGCACTACGAATTCACGGTCATGCCATTTGGACTCACGAATGCTCCAGCGGCGTTCATGGACTTGATGAACCGTGTCTTCAGGGAATTTGTGGATCGATTTGTCGTGGTCTTCATAGACGACATATTGGTCTACTCTCGCAGTGACGAGGAACATGTCGAACATCTGAGGATAGTGCTTCTAGTCCTTCGGGAGGAGAAGCTATATGCTAAGTTGAAGAAGTGTGACTTCTGTCTCCGAGAAGTCGCATTTCTAGGGCATGTGATTTCTGCGGGTGGAATTTCAGTGGACCCGAAGAAAGTTGAGGCGATTAAGGATTGGCCGCGCCCGACTAATGTCATGGAGGTTCGAAGCTTCGTGGGCTTGGTGGGCTATTATAGGCGGTTTGTGGAAGGCTTTTTCAAGATAGTGATTCCACTTACCCGGCTGACTCAGAAAGGCACCAAGTTCGTGTGGAGCGAAGAGTGCGACCGGAGTTTCAAAGAGTTGAAGGAAAGATTAACTTCGACTCCGGTGCTCGCTCTACCGGTGCAGGGCGAAGACTTCGTAGTCTACAGTGACGCTTCCTATCTAAGATTGGGGGGCGTTTTGATGCAAAACGGGAAGGTAATCGCTTATGCGTCCGGTTAGCTGAAGAGCTACGAGAAGAACTACCCCATCCACGATTTGGAGCTAGCGGCGGTAATCTTCGCCTTGAAGCTGTGGCGGCACTACTTGTATGATGCCCATTGCGAGATCTATACCAACCACAAGAGCCTGAAATATCTGTTCATATAGAAATAGCTCAATATGCGACAGCGGCGGTGGATAGAACTGTTAAAGGACTATGACGTCAATATCCTCTACCACCCCGGAAAAGCGAATGTAGTCGCGGATGCGCTGAGTAGAAAATCGGCGGAGAACCTCTCGATGTGGGTTACAAATCAAACACCCTTATGGTTAGACATGGAGCGGATGAACCTCGAGGTGGTTACTCCTGAGGCTCCGGCCCAACTGATGGCACTCGTCCAACCGACCTTGTTGGAGAGGATCAAAGACCTGCAATCCGCGGATTCAGAACTCCAAAGGGTACGGCGCAACATCAAGGAAGGACGAGGCGGCAATTTCAGAGTAGACGCCGGTGGTACACTTCGGTTTCGAAACCGATGGTGTGCCGAAAAATGGAGAGCTTCGCGAGCTAATTCTACAAGAAGCACATCGGTCTCCATATGCTGATCACCCGGGCGGCACCAAAATGCACCAAGGTTTAAAACTGCACTATTGGTGGCCGGGAATGAAAAGTGATATTGGGCGCTTTGTGGCGAAGTGCTTAGTATGCCAACAAGTAAAGGCTGAGCGTCGGTTTCCAGCGGGAAAGCTTCAAAACCTACCAATCCCCTTTTGGAAATGGGAGGATATATCGATGGACCTCATGGTCGGCTTGCCTCGCTCGACTGGCGGCCATGATGCGATTTGGATGATTGTGGATCGATTAACGAAGTCGGCTCACTTTTTGCCGATCCACACCACGTGGGCAGGTGACAAGCTAGTACAGGTATACCTCGACGAGATAGTGAGACTGCACGGGGTGCCGAAATCGATCGTGTCAAATCACGACCCCCGGTTCACTTCACACTTCTGGAAGAGCATGCAGGAAGCCCTTGGCACACGGCTCGACTTCAGCACAGCATTCCATCCTCAGACAGATGGGCAAACAGAGAGGACCATTCAAACTCTGGAGGAGATGTTGCGAGCGTGTCATCGACTATAAGGGGAGTTGGTGTGATCATCTGTCGATGGCCGAGTTCGCCTACAACAATAGTTATCACGCTAGTGTAGAGATGGCACCGTTTGAGGCTCTTTATGGGCGGACGTGTCAGTCTCCTATACACTAGAGCGATGTAGGTGAGCGTGCCGAGTTCGGCCCCGATGTGTTGCGAGAAGCGGAGGAGAAAGTCTGCCTTGCTCGCAAGAGGTTGCTCACGGCGCAGTCGAGACAGAAAAGCTATGCGGATAGGCGCCGTCGAGATATAGAGTTCGCGGTGGGCAACCGCGTATTCTTGAAAGTTTCGCCAATGCGGGGTGTGAAGCGGTTTGGAGTGCGGGGAAAGTTAAGTCCCCAGTACATTGGACCCTACGAGATATTAGAGCGAGTTGGCACGATGGCCTATCGACTTGCTTTGCCGCCGAAGCTCGCGGATGTACACAATGTATTCCATGTCTCCAATCTTCGCAAGTATATTCACAACCCCGAGCACGCGATACTATATGAGCCACCGGAACTTCAAGAAGCGCGGATGTACACAATGTATTCCATGTCTCCAATCTTCGCAAGTATATTCACAACCCCGAGCACGCGATACTATATGAGCCACCGGAACTTCAAGAAGCGCGGATGTACACAATGTATTCCATGTCTCCAATCTTCGCAAGTATATTCACGACCCCGAGCACGCGATGCTATATGAGCCACTGGAACTTCAAGAAGACTTGAGCTACGAAGAGTTTCCGGTGATGGTTATCGCACGAGGTGCGGAAGTTGAGAAATCACGAGATTCCCTACATGAAAGTTCGGTGGAGCAATCATGAAGATCGCGAAGCCACCTGGGAGCTCGAGGATCTGATGAGAAAGCACCACCCTTATCTATTCGAGGAGTAACGTAAGAATGTAGGTTAAAGTAAGAATTGAGTTAGTTTCGAGGACGAAACTCCTTTCAAGAAAAGGAGGATGTAAGGAAATGAATTCTCAAAATCCGAGAATTGTACTTCGTCCAGGATCGACTATTTGTTGAGTGAATACCCTTCGAGAAAGCTAAAGTTGTCCAAAACACAAAAAGTGCTTTGGAGTCTAGTTCGCAAGAGCAAATATGCAAAAATCTGGACTTAGCAGATTTTTTTTGCTCTCAGGGATCGGTCCCTAGAAGGTAGGACCGGTCCCCGGGGATCGGTCCCTAGAAGGTAGGACCTGTCCCCGTAGCTGATGGTTGCGGGGGAGGTCGATGCAACCGGTCCCCGGTCCCCAGGTGCGACACCAGCAAGAGAAGGGCAAAAATGGCTAAGTCCTAAAAATTCAGCTCTCGAGAACCGTCCTCTCAGGAAGGACTGGTCCCCCAGGGACCGGTCCCTCAAGCGGGGATCGGATCCCGTACGCGAAAGGTCCCCAGGCCGCGGGGAGGGCTCTCGGGGACCGGTCTTCCCGACGAGGGACCGGTCCCTCTGGGTGAAAAATGCCCAGTGAGGGCTGTGTACATAATAGAAAGTTGAGGGACTAAAATGGATTTTATTACATTAGATGGGCATATGGGCCCTCTCTCTCCCTCAGCCTCTCATTTCTCTCCCTCTCTCACACTCTCTTGCTCCCTCTCTCTCTCTTTCTCTCTAGAAAGGAAAGAACAAAGGAGAGGAAGAAGAAGAAAAGAGAAGAACAAGAAGGAGAAGGAGAAAAGAGAAGAAGAAGGAGGAGATCAAGCTCAAGGAGGCTTGGAGCATCTCCCTCTTCCTCTCCTCACCATTGGAGTAGCTCAAGAGGTAAGCTCTTGAACCCTAGCTTATGGAACTTAGGGTTTTGGGTTTTGAGCGTTGGAAATGAGGTCAAATGGACCTCTAGCACCTTTGTTGGTGGCTTAGAGCTAGAGCTAGGATTGTAAAGTGCAAATGGCAAGATGTGAACCCTAGGGCACCCAAAATGGGGTTTTTGGTAAAGTATGAGATTGATCTCATTTGAGACCTTATAAACCTAATTGCTAGGTGTCTAAACGCGAGGGCGAAGTCGGAATTACGATTCGTCGAGTGGATTTAAAGCTATCGGAAAGATAAGGCCGATTGAGCATTGTTTTGGACCAAGGAGGCCAAGACTTCATCGTAAAAAACGTCGAAGGGCATTTCTAGAACCTCTACGACTATAAAAGGTGGGGGGTGTCATCCCGAAGCAACCGAGCTCTTTTCAATGTCTTAGAATAGCATAATCTCAACTCTTGCATGTTGCATTGTAGGATTGCATTGTAATGCCTTTTTCTTATGTTTCTAAATGCTAACCTAGTGTATATGGAATACTTGATGAAAATGAATAGGTAAGGATTGGGTCAAAACGTGAATCCTATAGTGCTAAAGAAAAGAGATGGACACGATGGGTGTTTGGTGACATAGAAAATGGCATCTAAGTGTTTAAAGAACATATTGAGTGGCATTAAAGTAGTGTACTTGACACTAGAGGTTTGAGAACCTAGGGATAGGTGGATCCCTTAGAAAATGCCTTGTGAACAAAGAACTTAGTAAAGCTAAGTGCAATTGCATGATGGTCGGAATAAATGACTTTCGAGTGATGTTGACCCTAGTTCGTAGGGTATCCTCATATGGAGAGGACATAGACGAGCTTTGATTGTGTTGTTGGCCCTAAATGGTAGGGTATCCTCACGAGGAGAGGATAGATCAAGCTCACGGTCTGTTATTTGGGGTGGTATAGCCATCCATATCCTCACATCGAGAGGATTGTCGTCGAGTACTCCGGAGTGTCAGGCGATAGGGACCACATGGAGGTCCACAGGCAGTCCCGGGTTTGGGGGCACATGGAGCTCCCCTACCCAATTGGGATGGAAAGGTGAATTGAGGGCGAACCCAAAGGTCTCGCCATAGATTGGGTAAATGAAAAACAAGTATTGTCATTAAAACATTATTATTCGAATATGGATCGAACTTGTTAGCATGGTAGTAAACCGTTACTATATGATGCATGCATTCATTACACATGATTATAGGCACAGTAGCATAGATTTCCTATTATGTCATTTACAGCTTTGAGATATCCATCTATATATCTATCTTGTTGTTACTTGTGCCCACTTGGACCTAGTGGGGAGACCGGCGAAGTCGGCGGCCGGGCCCACTGGGAACTATGGAAGATAGTTCCCACCCCACTCTATTTTCAGTGGTAGGCACAAGGTTGCCGAGAGTGGACCGCGGCAAGGGCATCGCGCCCGAGCAGTGAGACCGTGGTAGTATAGTGGCTTTCCTTCTTGCATTAGCACACCTATGTATTGAGAGAGATTCATGTAGGTGAGGATTTGGAGAGCTATGTATTTTGGATGATCAAATGTATTCATTTTGAGAAATGATGTAAATGTAAATGAAAGCAAACTATTGTAATAATTAGTAAAGTACTCTCTTTTTTTTTCACTTGTATATCTAGTGGATTACTTGCTCTTATTGTTGTTGGCACTGTTTGTGCCCTGTTGATTATGTACCTTTAGAATTTAAACTCCTGGGTAAATTCTTGTACTCAATCTGTTGTTGAGCCTTGGATAGACAGGGGAGGTGCTGTCCGTTCGGCGGTCCGTCCGCCGCGCCCGAACCGTGCCAAATTGGTAGTGGTTTCGGGGCAGGGCGTGACACCCTAAGCCCGAGCTCGGCTTGTGCAGGCTCGATTTGCCCCAACCTCCCCACGTCGGCCGCACCCGTCGGCCTCCCGCGAGCCCGCCGCAGTGCTGCCGCCGACCGTGCCCTAGCCCGCACTGCTCCGGTAAGCCTTCGCAGTGCCGTTTTTGGTTGCTGTTCTGGTTGCGCACACTTTTTCGGCGATCCGAGGCTGTCCCGATGCCTCCGGAGGCGAGCACGATGATCACTGGTTAGTGCCGATCACAATGCTCACCTCACTTTGGATCAGCGGCTTCCGAAGTTGCGTTGTTGGCGCGGTTTTCCCCGAGTGCGCACTGTTCGCTGAATATTTGGGTCGCTCCCGCGCCTCCCACAGTGAGCCGTTGTGCTCCGAATCGTGAGCACGACCTCCGACACGTCGAGACCTATCAATACGTGTCTTGGCGGACCTCGAAAGTCCTCGGTTTGTGTTAACGAGCCAAAAAATCACCTTATTTACATAAAATAATAGGATTTTATGTAAATATAAGGACTTTTATGCAATTGTGCATCTTGTGGCTACTGTGGGCAGTACGTAAGTGTATGTGGTGACCTCTAGACTGATTGTCCAAGGTCTGATAGCCTTCGCGGAAATCAAAAGTCGATTTCGGTGCGTTTGTCGGTGAAATTCGCCTGCGAAACGCGATTTCGATTCAGATTTCATCAGACGGTGTGAGTTTGCCTTGTGTTGTGTCGCTGAGCCTTGTCGGCTAGTCACCATCGACATATCGTGGGTTCGGAGATGACGGGTGAGTGACGGTGGGTTCCGGTGTCGAAATTGACACTTCCGGGAACTCGGATCCGAACAATTATCCGGCGATAATTGTTTGGTTGTGTAATCTTGTGTTTGCTGCCAAGACATCCAAATCGCTGTGTTTTGTGGCAGCGGGTGACTCGTGGCACGAGTCGGTGACTTTTGGGACACTTAGGGGGTCCCGACAGCGTCCCAGTGTGATTTTCGAAACTTCCGGCGAGTTACGGTGATTGGTTTTAGGGAACCAATTTTGGGGAATTGTGTGGGGTTTGTGAGTTGGGTATTTTAGATTGGTGGATTGGTTACCGACCCGGTTGATCTTCGTAGGTCCGGTTGACTTGTTGCACACCCAGGTTTCCGACGCAATTGTGACAAGTGGGTGCTCTGAGCTGGTAGTCAGTGAGATCGTTTCACTTTCCTCTGTTCTTCTATATCAGTATCGTAGTCTCTACATGCCGATTACTTGTGCTTATCGTTCGTTCATCTATACGTGTTACTTGCACGATGATAGTTGTTGATAGACATGTAGAGCAGGCTTGCATATGTTGTGTATCTGTGGATCTCGAGTCCAGGCAACACATCAACTACTTGTCGTGTTTCGATCTAGTTGATCGTGGTTCGGCGTTGTACGCCCTTGTATCTGGCTTCGGCCAAGGCACTGGCTTTCTGTCAGTTTTCGCATTGAGCATATCAGCATGATCTAGTCACAGCACTTGAGTGTATTCATTGACACCAGATCGGTTTGGCCTCCGACCGAAAGTGTACTTATCCGGATAGGTCGTTCAATGGACAGATGAATCAGGTCGGTGCAAGAAATATGACAGGCAACGCTTGAGGTCTGCGAACCAATACAGCAGGCACCGGATTGGGTACAGTTTTGGTTTGATTACCTTGAGGCATGCTCAGTATTGTATTCCTTACAGTCGCAGTTTTATTACTTGCTCTCTATTATATCTGTTGTTATAGCTACTGTAGTTGTTCTTCATATCCTTACACATATATAAGTTTGTTCTATCTCCTTTATTTTCCAGTGAATACGATTTGCCTTCGTGGCTCTGTCGTACCCATTAGGAAACCTTGATTGTGGTTTTTCACCACCCATTTTCCTAGCTAACCCGGGCGAGGAGTTGATTCTTGGTGCAACGGGAGAACGTACTAGCTAAACTGCAGTAGCGACCGTCACCCTGGTTATGTTTCATTTCCGCATTAGTAATTTAAATAATTAAATGGTTCAGTTAGATGATCACTATGAATATTTGAATGTTCGTGAACTGGTTTGAGTTGATGTTTTTCTATGATACATGCAATTGGAGATTTATGAATGTTTGGTTTTGGATTTACGTATTTATGCATCGTAGTCTTCTACCCCTCGAGGTAGTTGGTTTTTAAAATAGAGTTTCCGAGTGGGAAACAGTTTTAAAAGGTTTTTGAATAATTATTATGAATGAATGAATAGAGTTTAAAAACAAAGCTTCCAAGTAAGGAGCACTTTTAAATAGAATGACTGTTGTATTGTGCATCGCATCATCCAACGCCTAAGAAGTGTTTTGATACATGCATCATCCCTAAGGATCGCTAGATGAATGAAAATGCATCGCATGGATTGTTTGTGAATTGGTGAATGTAGATTGTGGTTGTGATCCTGATGTTGTTGTTGGTAGACCGTGCAAATACAAAGGAGACTTTGTCCGAGTGGACAGAGAAATTTTGTATTTGTGGCGGGTCTATACGTCACGTGGGCTAGGTTGAATTCAAAAAAAAAAAAGGCACATTTTCCGTAACTCTGATTTCTAAAAATGTATTAATTATAAAAAGGCTTTCAAAATTGGCCCTGACAATTCCTCATTTCCATATGAATAAATTATTAAATTGCCAATTATACCTACTTGGAATCTGAGTGTCAACTCTATTCCATTTGATTCATCTACAAACATTTTGAATATGATGGGAAAATTGTAATACACTGAACTTTTGCAAATTGCGAAGTTCGAGTGTGAGGAATGAGATGTGGATCTATCCTACATGTTCTAGAAGGGTTAGACAAGTTTTTGGACAAGTTTGAGAGTGATTGGATTGTCGGAGATAAGAAAGTGCATTGCTCCTGCGAATTGGGCCATTTTTGCATTGTGTACCGGTACAGGCATTATGTTGTACCGGTACAGCAAGCAGCAGAGGCAGCAACTGCATGGCAGTCAGGCCATTTTGGTCTTTTAGCATCTTATGCTTATCTACTTGACCCAACACGACCCCAGGAGCTCGGTAGAAGTTGCTGGAGCTTAGAGCAAGCTTCTTCCCCTTCTCCCTCTTTCTCTCTCTAGGGTTTTTCTCTCTCTACGCGAAAGTCGCCGTTTTGCGCCGATTTCACGTCCCAATCGACGTTTGCTGGTTGGGTGGACTTGGGGTCGGCTTTTAAAAGGTAAAGTGAAGTGTTTTTTAGCAGGATTTTCATGTCTATTGCTGGGGGCTGCTGAATGAACGCTGTAGAGAGGTTTATAGCTCAATTACTCTCAAGTTTGTGGTTTAGTATTCGTTTTTGACGCATTTCAGTTTTATTGCTTCCAGCTGAGTTTGAGAAGGATTCCAGCAGCTTGAGAGGAGTTATTTAGCTGTGATTTAAACCAGGGTTAAGCTGCTGCAAAGCTAGACAAAGGTAATTAGTCAATTGTGACAAAAGTTCAGGACTATATGAAGTTTAATTGAGTAATTGACGCAGTTTGGATTGAATTCTTCGCAGCAGGTTTTCGAGCCTCTTTGAGCTGAACCTGTGCTCTTGGAAGCTGGTTTGGGAGGATTTTTCAACCAAGGGTAAGTAGAAATTCCTGTTAGAAAACTGAATTTGTAAGATTTCAGCCATATTACCTAGTAAGGGAGCGTTTTGACGTCGTTATGTGTTTGCTCGCAGCAGGATTGCGATCGACCCTTGGATCATTTTCTGCTGATCAGTGAGAGCTTTTGGGGGCTTAACTTGAGGTATTGAGCTGAGCCAAAACAGGGATTTACGTTACAAGATAGTACAATTGAGTATTTCGCCGAAATTGGACTGTTAGTAATCGTTGTGACGTGATTCTTATGTTTCAGGTTCAGCAGGGTCGTGGCCTAGTTGAGTTAACTCTTGGAATTCATTTGAGCTGATTTGAGCTTAGTAATAGGTGGGTTTGACCTAACCAGAGCAAGTGAAGCTCCCCTATGTTCTATATGTTACTATAGAATTGGCTTGATTGTGCGTTATTGTGTTTATCAGAATGATAAAGGATTGGAATAATCTTGCCACAAGGTTTGATACAATTGAAATGAAACCTCTATGAAGTAGAGAATGGTCATGCATAAAGTATTCATACATAAAGTATTCATGTATTAAAGTGTTCCTGATTAGTTCAGTAGAATAACCAAGTGATAAGTTTATTATGCTTCCACAAAGTAGAGAACAATGACATTCTCTTGACCCTATTGATAGTGTATTAGTAGTGGGAAGTTTCTAATGTATTATGTCAATTGGCATTACTTTTATGCGTTTACTAATCTAGTGGGTACTAGCAAGTTTCATTGTTTATTATATTGAGAATTCCGATCAATAGATCGAGAATGACAACATAGTGTACTATGCCATGATATTTGAGATATGTTGGACCATGGACTTTGCTTACTTGCCATTGTGCTCAATCGCACACGCTTGTGAGGATAGCTCCCTACAAGCCGGCACTCCGGAGTTCGCCTACACGACAGTTGCTCGCCCGTGCGGGATTGGGTGCCGAAGTGGATTGCCGTGGGGAGTGTATACTACCACGGGGCCATTAGGCGCGGCGCAAGCTAGACTACCTTGGATAGGTCCTGATGAACGAAATGAAAGTACTAAATGATAAGGACATTAATGAATGCTCATCCGTTATAGTGTACAGTATTTACTTACACATTCATGTTTATGTTCGTGTTTATAGTAGTTGCTATGCTTCTATTACTCAGCTGATTCATTACTGCAGAAATCATGATTACATGTTGATTACATGCCTATTGCCTGTTAGCATTGCATATATATACATCATGCAATTATCGCTTTTACTTTCAGTTAGTACATCATGAGCCTAGTGGTGTAATTCGCCGAGGCTGGCGGCTTACCCACTGAGAACTATTGTTAATAGTTCTCACGCCCTTTTTATGGTTGTTTTTACAGAGCCTTCTACAGGAGAGGCTAGGGATCGTGGCAAGAGAGTCGCGTCTAGCTAGACATTGCTAGGAGTATGCTAGTCGATCACCTTGCTACTCAGGTTTCAGCCGAGGGTGATGTCCCTGTGTATAGAGAGACTACCACTGTACCTGTGTTTTGAGTAACCCTGTGATATATATATATATATATATATATATATATATATATATATATATATATATATATGTGTGTGTGTGTATATGGAACCAGTGATTATAGTTTCTTACTTCTCGTGGATGTGAGATTTTGGTTTGGTTACTCCTTGTTCTTCTATTGTTAACTTTATCGTCTGGTACTTTGCTCTGATATCATGATAGGATTCTTTTATGTTTTACTCCTATCGACTTGTTTCTGGTAGACGCCTTATATACTGCAGGTGTATGGCGGGTCTGTGCACGTACCGGATATGCTTTCGCTGGTACCCGGGCGTGACAAAAATGCTAATCAATGCTTCACATTTTCAAAGACCAAACTAAGTTCCCGAAAATACTTGGGGACAGCAATAATAGTTTATGAACAAAGCATAGTACTTGCTTCCACAGAGATTATGCAACTTTGCCGGATTGCTTTACGTCTAATTCATGTTATTAATGGTTATTTGTCATTTTGTGCATTAAGTGATCAAAGTTTATATCGTTTGCTTACACCCCTGGAAAAATATTAAATATTTGGACCACATTGTATAACTAACAGATTTCAGGTTCTAAATTACCAGAACTTGGAAGTTTAAGAAACTCAAAGCAATCACATGCTAGTTCAAGGTTCAGTGTTTTGTTTCATCCTTCCACAAATAGCCAAGTGCATAATTTCTAGACTAGCTTAATGCCGAAGGGGCATTTTTGTTGCTTGCATTTTAACCTACAATGCAAGTATAACTATAGAAAAGTCTAAAATTCCATTGGGTTTGTTGTAGTTGCATCTACATACAGCATTTTGGCCTACACCCCAAGTGGCCATAGTTGGAATGTAACGTCCGGCCTCCCAGGGGGGTCACCTATCCTAGAACTACTCTAGCCCTAAACTCGCTCAACCCTCTTAACCTCTTGGGCCTAACCATTGGACAAAATGCTATAGTCGGGTTAAGAGGTTTAGCCCTACTATATTTTTATATACAACTATTCAAAATCCTAGGAGTGTCACATGACTCACATTCCCCCCCACCAAACCCCTTCCTTTCCTTTTTCCCTTCCCCTTCCCCTTTAAGACCTAACATCCTCGTCAGACTTAGGCCCTGTTTGGCCAAGCTACTTGAAAGTGATTTTCAGCTGAAAATCACTTTTAGGCCCAATAGAGTGTTTGGTAGAGGTATTTTAAAAATCTGATTTTGCTTTCTAAAAGCTGAAAATAATTCTTTAACTCCCAAAAGCAGAAGCTAAAAAAACCTGCTTTTCAAAACAGATTCCAGCACAAGCTGAAACCCACTTAAATTTTTTTATGAAAATACCGGAATTACCCTTAAACAATCAACACAATTCTATCATGTCCGTCTATCATGTCCTTTTATAATTATAATACTATCTCTCCCATTACTCTTTCCCATTACTCACAGCCACCTACTCTCCAAAAAAAAAAAAACACTCTTCTCCTCTCTTCTTCATCTAATCACTCTCCTATCCTCTCTTTTTCATCTCTCTCCTCTTTTCCTCTCCGGCGACGCCTTTCCTACCAGCGAGTTTTTTCTCCGGCGAGTCTCCGACGAGTTTTTCTCCGGCGAACCTCCAAGGTACTCCCTTTTTTTTTTTCAAGGAGAATGTTTTTTTTTTTCATACAGATTTATCTCCCTCCCTCTCTTGATTTCTCTCTCTAATCCGCGCCCGGCACTAGATCTGGCCCTAAATCCGCGCCCGACACCAGATCTGTCCCTGGATCCCCGCCGGCGTGATCCGGCAAAGACGGATCCCGCCGGCTTGGCCGAATCCGCGCCGACGAGCTCCGGCTTCGCCGAAATTAGTCGAAATGATGCAAAGATGAACTCTTCTCGAGTGCCCTGTGTACAAGGAGTCCATCACTACCTAAGGACATAAAGAGCCAATTACTTATGCATTGAAAAATATCACACTATGGGTACTTAAGTAGAGGTAATTGTCCCTCCAAATGTGTAAGGGGATGTTACAATTATGGCGTGTAGTGATTGAAGAAGAGCATTGGCCTCTTGTATTATTTTAGCACCTGGAGGTTTATGAGGGGAACGATTAAGAGTAAAATATGGTTAATAAATTTCGATTATTTAACGTCGGATTAGCAAATGTGACTTGGTGGATTTTTGTACTACTTGTAGTATATGTATCCTGCTTATGGAAAAGAGGAATATTTAGAGCAAATAGCTTCTTTTGCATATAATAATAACATCTACTAATGTTAAATAGCATTACAAAATCACTTCAGCAAAAAAATTTGCCAAACAGCTTTCTAAAATCACTTCAGCACAATCACTTTTCTATCAGACTCAGCCAAACGCTCTACAGCTTTTAACAGAAATCACCTTTCCAAACTAAAATCATTTCTGCAGAAATCACTTTTCCAGAAGCTAGGCCAAACGGGCCCTTAAACACACTCACATGCACTGGGCGATATGAGGCTCATCTCGCTAGTCTTAGCCGACCTTGTGAGGAGCCGCGCTTCATCCACAACGGCCATCAGCTGGGAGCTGCGCTCTGCCTACCATATACCATAGCTCGGCCAAAACTCATACCACAGTTCCAACTAGTGATTGGCTCTGATACCAACTGTGGCACCCGCTTCCCAGGAGTAGAACGGTCAGCCATCTCTTGCCCTAGGCTCGCTCAACCCTCCTAACCTCTTGGGCCTAACCATGCTCTAATCGGGTTAAGAGGTTTAACCCTATATACCTTTTATATAGGACTACTCCAAATCTTAGGGGCGTCACATGAAAAATAGGGAGTCAGAGAGAGTAACTATAAATAAGGGCAATCTTACCTACCTACTTCCTATATTTTAAAACCAAAAAAAAACACTATACTTCTATCTTTCATAGGGTAATCCCACCATCCCACATACAAAATAACAAAATCTGCAAATAAGTTTCGAACTACAAGCAATCAAAAAAATGTTATTAGTTACATCACACTCAACTACAGACTGCTAAACAGGCTATGCAAATATATCTACTGCACCTCTATTTTGCATGCACCTCAAATTACACTGTATTTACAACTACAACCAAATAGCTCCTTAAAGAAGATAAAAACGAGACATTAATATACATAAGATAAAGCAAATTACGTCAACTGAATATCCACAATTTCCATAAAAGATTAAGGCCTTTGTTTCGCCAAGCTATTAGGTGTAGTGCTGTTGAAAATGACAATGATACAGTAATGTGCAATTAAAGAAGTTGTAAAATGTTTAGCTAATCTTGTTAACCAAGTGTTGTACAGTGCAAAAAGTCATTTGGCAAATATTCTAAAAGTGTTGTTAATTATCAACCAAAATACCCGTCGTTCAAGAAACTTAAGAAATTTATTTCTTTAGGTATCTAATAGACAAAATAAAAAAGCAATTTGAAATAATATAGGAAAAACAATTTCTATATTTATATTTAAGTATAACCATCCTTATTAGACTTTGTTTTTATACACACCTATATGATAGCATGAAATAATATGTAACCAATTTTTCATTAATCCCCAAAATTACTCCAAAAGATTCCTCAAACTTCTTCAAGAAATCTTCCACAATGGATTTAATGCCTCCAAGGCCAGCAATGAGACCTTGCTACCTCACCATAATTGTCATAGCCATGGTCTCTTGAGTAAGGATAGATAATAAAATAGGCCTCTGTTTATATCGCCATGGATACGGTAGCCATTTTTTTTCTACTCATGAGAGTGTGAATGCACATGAAGGGCATATTTCAATATTTGACAGATGCTCCATCAATTTGGTAACTTGATCCCAATGCAGAAGCTCCAGCTTCCGAGTTTCCACATTCGACTCGCCAACCATAGTTATCGCATCGCCGACATGAAAGCCGCCGTAACTAACAATTGCCAAACATTATTAAATGGGCCAGAAGCACGACCTGATTAAGCCAAAAGCTAAGCTATGCATGACCTAAAGTAAACTTCATATGGCTCACATACATGCAATTATATTACTCTACCAAATCCTCACATATTAAACTGTGCTAGTACAGAATTCAATCAGTATTCCAAATGGTCATCAAAAGAAAAAAATTTTCAATTATTGAGTTCTACAAAGATGGAAGTATGTTGTGCACAATAATTTGTGCAGAAATAAGTTCTCAGTCATGCAATGCTAGCTTCCAATAATATTTCCTAACCGAAGCCTCCTCTATCAAAAATACTAGCCAAGGCTCAAAATATGGCATGGTGCGTGCATACAGGGGGGTCTCACAGGACCCCCCCTCTCGATATCTCCTTGGGTATTGCGCAAGACAGAGCGATATCCAAGCGAGCATCGCGGCACAATGCTGACCATGCCGATGTTCTTTTTTCTTCCCTTCCCCCCAAAGTGCCGCCGCACCATCATGCTCACCGTCCGCACCTGCGTCTGCCAATGGTTTTTTTTGTCATTTTATTTTTTCTTCCCCCTACTGTGCCACCCCCCTCTCCGGCTAATAGGTTTTTAGTTTTTTAGTAGTTTTTTTTCTCCACACCCNCACCCCCCCCCCCTCTCCTAATTTTTTTTTATGTTTTTTGGTGGTTTTTTTTTATTTTTTCCTTCCTCCTCCCCCCAAACCCGAGGCCTTTTTTTTCTTTCCTTCCCCACTCCACCCCTGATGGGTTTTTTTTCTCCCCCATGATGGGATTTTTTGTTGGGTGGTTTTTTTTCCTTCCCCCGACCCCTACCCCATGGTTTTTTTTATATTTTTGATGTTTTTTTTCTCCCTTCCCTCCAAACTCGATGGATTTTCTTTTGTGGTGGTTTTTTTTCCTTTCGCCTCCCTTGTGCCGGCCCCCTCCCTCCCCTCCCACTGATTTTTTTTTTTATGCCCGCCCCCTCCGATAGGTTTTTTTTAGTGGTTTTTTTCTTCCCTCCAACCCGATGGGTTAGGTTTTTTTTTTCCCCTCCCCATCCCCCCTGATGGTTTTTTTTTGTGTTTTTTTTCCTCACCTCTCCCCTACCCTCAGTTGGTGGATTTTTTTTATTCATTTCCGTCCCCTTCTCGGCCCCCAAGGTTTTTTTTCTATTTTTTGGGTGGTTTTTTTTCCTCCCCGCAACCCCCAACCTCAACCACACCCAAGGGTCTTTTTTCCCTTCCTTCCCCCACATCAACTCTGAGGTTTTTTTCTGTTATCTTTTTTCCCCTACACCCCCCATGGGTTTTCTTTTGTTTTTTTATGGTTTTTTCCCCTCCCACCCCCAATGGGTTTTTTTATGGTGGTTTTTTTTTCCTCCTCCCCCATCTCCCCAAATCGATGGTTTAGTTTTTGTTTTCCCCTTCCTCCCCCCTAATAGTTTTTCTTCCCCTGCCCCCCCAATCACGATAAGGTTTTTTGTGGTGATTTTTTTTTCTCCCCGTCCCTACTATGTCACCTGTGGTAATGTCAATTTTGATAGTACTAGCAACACTGACGGGAAAAATAAAACACCTAATTTAGCTGTTGAACAACAAAAAGTTTCAGATGGATTTGAGCTAGGCGTCACGGACACTGACACGGGACACGAGATACGACACGACTCAAACACCATGACTCGACAACTTTCAAAAAATTAGGACACGGATACGGCATGGACACTACTAATAAAATATAATATTAATAATACAATAAGAGTCCGGTTGGAATACTATCGATAGCGCGAAGCATTTGGTGCTATCAAGTTTTCTGCCGTTAAATTTACCTCTTTTATCATTTTCATCCGTTCGATTATACTATTCAACTAACCACCCACTCAACCCTAGGGGGCCCACATCATCCTAACCGCACATCTTTTAATCCAAGGGCAGAAAACTTAATAGCACCAAATCATTGGTGCTATTAATAGTATTCTAGCCTAATATATTTTTATTATGTATAAAATATTAATTTTGGTAAAATATTATTATATTTCTCATACGAATTAAAGTTAGTAAAATTTTTATTGATAGTTCATATATTTTAAGAAAAGAAATTCTCCACCATACATAATTTATTTATATTGTCAAAAAGAAATTGTATGCATTCATCAAAAATCTTAAATATTTATCATCTTACATTATATATGCATAGAAAAAATAAAATAAAAATAGATATATATATATTTTTTAGTTGTATGCGTTATGAATCGGCATTAAATGGGCGTCCAACGAGTGTCCACATCGGACACGTGTCCGACACGGACACGCGCGCATCCGACACGAACACGCGAGGCTTACAGAAGTGTTCATGATACATAGGATTTGAGCATTGGTAGTTAAGAAAAATTCATTCACAATGTATCAAGTTTTGCATACTATAAGTAGCCAAACAATCTTGCTTTCAAATTATCGAGACTATACTTCCTTTCGGGATTTCAGGATTTCAGTATTATATATAGTATGCTTTAAAAAGTGGCTGCATATTTATGTATTTGATAAGTGAAGTTTTCCTAATTATTTGTCAATACATTACTCTCTATGGTCAGTTCATTATAGTTAATGGCAAATTCACTTGCTCAAGAACTGAAAATTAAATACGCATAAGGTAAGTTCTTATTAGAATCATAATTCCTACATTTTACAATTATCAAGTTGTTAGTGAAAGATAATATTAGTTGCATCTCATGTTTCATCATTCCAAAGATAAGCCAAAATTGTAAGATGTATTCACCTCTTCCAAAGAAGCATTTCCAGCTCTTTCCCCAATACCATTGATAGTGACCTCTACTTGCCGAGCGCCTGCATTAACACCCTGAATTTAGATTGCTCAAGAGGTCAGATGATTAAAAGAGGAAAAACAAAAAATAAGTCAAAACAGAAGATAACAAAGAAATGAAGACAAACACCACCTCTAATGTGTTGGCAGTAGCAAGTCCAAGGTCATTCTGACAATGGGTAGATATGATCACATTTTCAATCCCAGGGGTCTTCGCTTTTATGTCAGCAATCAGCTTTCTAAATTGAGAAGAAGCAGTACAACCAACAGTATCAGGAATGTTGAGAGTTGTTGCCCCTGCTTTAATGACTTCCTCTAAGACATGATAGAGGAACTCCCTATCAGATCTGAAGTTTAAATTTAAAAGGGAAAACGTCAAACTTGCAAGCCCCATCACAAATCAAAAAGCAGGCAATTTCTCTCAGAATACTAGCTAATGCAATCTAAATTTATCTAAACAAAAGCACTTTTTTGATATTTGTAACTCAGTTTACCTACGAGAATAATAAGCTGAGAAAAAATTAAAAAAAGATAATTTATGACAGGATAATTAAAGATAATTAGTGAGCTGCCAGACAAAATGTTCTAACATAGTCAAAAGCAATTAATTTGTCCAAATAGAGAAAAGCTTTTATTTGTTTCTTCTTTTTTTCTTCATAAATGATGAGTCGCAAACTACCAGAGCTGCATGCCATAACAACAGAACTCGTAAAAAAACAACAAAATATACATATATATATGTATGCATATATATGTATACATATATATGTATAAACAATGCCAAATGCATCTGCGATATTCAGATTTTAGTGCAGGCAGTTTCCAACTAGCTTTTGGCATGGTTTGCAATCTAAGTTGATCAAGTTGCAATTTGCCAATTTTCAAAGTTCAGTAATAACCATTGGCCTAAAATATACCTCTAACTCGTGAAGTTTCCTTTATTAGAAAGTAACAGGGAGATAAGGAGAGACTTAGATCTTCACAGAGCTCCAAATAAAAGTTTTCAATGATCAGTGCAGTTAAAGAACAAGAAAACTTATCATTGCTCATATCAAATGTGGGCATCAGAATCATTTTTCAAAACAAGTTACCGTAATAGCTCAGGGAATAGGAAATGAAGAGATAAAATGTAGACATCTAGGCATTCTTCAGAACAATCTAAATGCTTAAGAAAAAGGAAACCAATTATACAAAGTTTAAAAGTACATGAAATCCCAATATGTGATTCCAACTTTGCAATTAAACCCTATAGGAGAGTTTTTCTTTTGTAGAATACCATGGCCATAAATCAAGTCACAAGCAGAGTTTTCTTCAGGAAGTTCTCAGTCAATTATGCATTCCTTTTCTCCTCCATAAAACAAAACTAATTAAGTCAGAAGTTATTTAGTCAAGACAAGTCTTTAAAAAACTGAAAATATGATCAAATATACACACAATAATTCCATTAATATAAAGATAACTTGACAGACTCAGGCTAGAATTTAATTGAACTAGCTAGCCTACCTAATCTACCAAATTAAACTACAACAGACCATCACATTTCCTCTTTTGTTGGGATATATATTGAAAAAAATGAGAACCCAAATCACAGCAGTTGAACATTCAATGCCAAGTAACTATGCACATCAAAAACCACAGCGCAAATCCATGACATGTGAACTCTCTGAAAAAATTGACAAAGAGCATTTTCAAGAATCAAAACCTTGTGCGAGCAACTCAATATAAGTTTCAGACCGCAATGAATCACTTGACAAACAAAATGAGATTCAAAGACTGCTTAGACTGCTTAACTTTATTTCCAAGACTATATTTGCACATTATATTTTATAAAACATCCATAAGTAGTTCTTTCCCTGCATCTCAAAGGGTGGGTCAGCCAAGTTTTGCTATATCAATTTAGCTATCTGCATATAATGCCAGTTTGTCTCATCTTTATGCAAAGCCAAGTGATGCTGCTCGATTTGCAGGTCCACTCTGCTCCCAAATATGCGCTATCTATTGTGCGTAGCAGAGGAAAAGGTGGCTACAAGCAAAGCATCCACAAAATGGTCAAGAAAACAAATTTTGCACTTCCAACGGCACCAGAGCATTTCTAAATGACCCCGCTTCTCAAAACCAACCTAATGAAAGCAAACCAAAACGATTTCAGAGTAAACAATCAACAGCCAATAACTTAAGATCACAATGGAAGTGCGCCGAGATTGAATCTTTTTGCTAAAAATGTGACAGACACTAAGCAAGATTGAGTCTCAAGCGAAAAATATGAAAGAAAGTGGGTAAAAGTATAAGCAAGACCTTCCAGCATCCTCCGGGCTGAACTCAACATCCTGGCACCCGAGACTCCTCGCGTACGCCACCATCTCGCGTGCTATCCTCACGACTTCCTCCCTCGTCTTCCGAAGCTTATCCCGCAGATGAATCTCGCTGGTGGCGATGAACGTGTGCACCCTGGGCTTCCGCGCGTGCCGCACCGCCTCCCAAGCGGCGTCGATGTCCTTCTTGTTGCATCTTGCCAGCCCGCAGATCACCGGCACGTGCCCGTCCTCGCCGACGGGGGTGTTCCCAACCTCGATGGCGATGGACCGGACGGCGTCGAGGTCGTCGGGGGACGACGCGGGGAACCCCGCCTCGATGATGTCCACGCCGAGGCGAGCGAGCTGGCGCGCGACGACGAGCTTCTCGGCGCTGGTCATGGTGGCGCCAGGGGACTGCTCGCCGTCGCGGAGGGTGGTGTCGAAGATGCGGACGTAGTCGGGGTCGTCGATGCGGTTGGGGACGTACTCGGGGCGTGAGCGGAGGGAGCAGCGGAGGGCTCTGGAGGGGCCGATCCATGGCGCGGCGTAGGTGGCGGAGGAGGAGCGGGAGAGGCTATGGTTTTTGGGGGAGCGAGAGGAGAGCCATGGCTTGGGGAGGAGGAGGTGGGGGGAGCGGGATGGGTGAATGCTAGGGTTACAGGAGAAGGCCTTGGGATTAGAGAATATGAAGGAAGAAGCCATGGGAGAGAGGAGAGAGAGAGAGAGCGTGTGTAGGGTTTTAACTTCGACGAGAGGCTTATCACGAGTTGGGGTGAGCGACTACATATTTCGACACTTGAGGTGGCGTTTGAGGATGATGGTGCCAGAGCCGTCGGATGCGAAATGGATATACGGATTCGTCTGTGGTTCATATTTTCCACAGCTGACGGCGCAAAGGTTACCAAACTTGGCCGCTAAGCCTTGAGAAATGAATTTCTTTGTTTTTGGAAATTAATTGTTCTCAAAAAACTACCCATCTATTTATTTATCTATCTATAAATATATATAATCTTGAGTTTTACTGTAGCCCCTTCCAAGCCTCCCTGCGTTTGGCGGGGGGCTTCGATGGTGTTACGCCCCGAGTCCGGTCCTATTTGGCCGGTTCGAGCACGTCGAACAGACGCCGAACGGACAGTACCTCCCCTGTCCGCCCAAGGCTCAACAACAAGTACAAATAAAGTGTAAAATTTGCACATATCAAAACATACATAATGGCTTGCACGAGGACAAGCAATAACTAAAGTGAAATTATTAACTAAATATCATACAAATAATATGATTAACTTTAAATCACATACATACATTCAACCTTTACATTTGCATTCTTTACTTTATCATCATTTCTTCTCTTTTCGTCACACAAAACTCCAAAATAAAACTCTTTGCATTAAAATATAAATCCTTTGACAACGTTCATGTTCTTTCATTTAAATATCTATAATTATCATAATACAAAAGATGATATAAAGGATAATGCAACTAAACCAAAATGTGAAACCAACTCGAGTGGTCTCTAGCTATGGCGCGATACCTTTATCGCGATCATCAGCCGGCTCGCTCGATTCCGGCTCTATGGAAATAGTGGGGTGAGAACTACAACAAAGTTCCCAGTGGGTTCAGCCGCCGACCTCGCCGACTTTCCCACTATGTCTAAATCAGGCATAATAGAAAAAGAATAGATAGTAACCAACTAAACAAATGCAACTAATATGCCTGAACAAATATAATCAATCATATGCTCAATGGATGCTTATGATGAATGTAAGATCACATTTCCTTTACACAATGTCATGGCTAACCCGTTAGGCCCTCAGCTTCCTCCCGTAGGGTTCCATAACTCACCAACTCAAATCCCAAATAGCGGGCCCTTAGCTTCCTCCCGTTAGGACCGTCCTCGGAATTCTCCTTCCCAGTGATGACAACTCCGGAGCTCATCGCTCGAGGGAGAGCGACCTCCCTCAAGCCAAGACTATAGGCGAGTGTGATCTATCCTTAGCTTTAAGGATTCCAATGCTCATGTGACCCTTATCTTTAAAGTTTCTATATCACAATGTCACTATTTCTCTTTACTTACATTCTCTAACTTATACACTACTTTGCTCTTTGTACTTGTTTACTAATGCCACACTTGTTCTCTAAGTGTTCAACTCTAACATTCAATGCATTCACTAATGCCACTCTACTACGAGTCCATCTCTAGTATTCATATGTCATAATGTCATTTTATTCTATACCTTTTCTAGGTTCTTATCATTACTCATGCATACATTGGGTTACATACAAGTTCCAACTCTTTTACAATCATTTCTCATGCATTTGTATTCACAACATGCAAATAGAAGCTCTCAATTAACCCTATCATGCACAATGCTCAATATACCACTTATGCTCAAAAATGACACTTTAGATATAAAAGGAAATTCAACGTTTTCGGAATGCACCACCCACCTTAGATGGTTGTAAGGGTGCTTCGGTTCAATTCTTGAAATTTTTGGACGCCTATTCCGCGTGCTGCGGCTATCTGTACCAAAAATGACGTTTTTATCAATATCTTTGCGTACACTCGTCGGATCACTGAACCGAGTTCATATTCTTGCTAGAAATACCCCTAATTAAGTTTCAACAAGATCAATTTGCCTTTAAACCCCTCTAGGGCAAAAGCCCCAAATTTGGTGCCCTAATAATGCCATTTGCTAAATCCTTGGGTTTGATCTCTAAAATAAGCAAAAGAAAGCTTGTTGAACCTCTAGGAATTCTTTTATAACCTTTTCTAAGCCTTTCAAACTATTTCTAGGGCATAAAAACTAAACCCTAGGTTTCTACCATGGGAGCACATGAGGAAAACTTGATTTCATGTGTTCTATAGCCATTAGAGGGTTTCCACACTTGTAAGAAGCTCAAATCCAAGGATTTAGGGCATGAAATTTAAGCCCTAACCTTATTCTTACAAGAAAACCTCACCTTAGCCCAAAGCTCTCTAAGGTCCACCTTATAGGAGAGTCCCCAAGCCTTCAAAACCCAAGAAATCTCCTCCAAATCCTTCTCCTTCACCTTCGCCTTGCTCCTTGGAGAGATTTCTAGAGAGAGAAAGAGAGAAATGAGGGAGAAGTCATGTTTGGCTGTGAAAGAGAGAGGGGAGGGGTGTTTGGGGTGTTATTATGTTGTAACAATTGCAATAAAACCCTCCATTTTCTCTAATTTGCAGCAGACCTATTTTTGCTGTCGGCTCCAATGTGTACCGGTACAGGCTGGGTGTCACCGGTAACACGATTGAGCAGAGGCAAACCCGAGAGCAACTTCTCTCGGTCTGCACTGTTGTACTGGTACAGGTACAATATTGTACCGGTACAAAAGCTCCAGACTTCTGTTTTTGCATCTTTTCGATTCTATTTCGCGCCTATCGATACTAAAACCTTCCTAACCCTTTTGGAACTTATTTTTAACCATTCCAACATTGTTAGAATGTTAATTTGATTTCGTCCAACTTTTTCTCTTGGATGCTTTAGTCAATTTGGCTAAAGTCCAAGGTTCACTAACGAGTTTCGGTTCCCGTGGTTTGGGAGGGCTTCCCGTGGGCCGCACTCTCACTCTCTCTCACTCTCTCAGTCTCTCTCTTACTTTCCTTATTTTTTTTTTCAACAACTTTTTTTTTATTTTAATTTTACAGCAAGTGTAAAATTTTAGAGGGTTGTGTGGCTCATAAATTTTTTAGAATTTTTTTTAGAATTAATTGTATAGTGCTTTCCAAACTTTCCACCATTTTTTTTTGTTCTTAAATTTTTTCAAACCTCTTAATTTTATCGCGATAAAATAGCAACCGTTAAAACATATTTTAGAATTAACGAAATTATTATGCTATCGCCTATTTAACTTTTTTTTGCATGCCAATTTTGATTCCTAAATTTTGCATGCTTTTCACTTTAGTCCCCAAAACGTATATGAATTGGCAACACTAAAAAATGTCTCTCCTTATTTTGGAGGGTTGTGGAGTCCGCATAATTTTTTTAAGGATTAATTTATATAAGATTTAAATATTTTTAGAAAGAAATCTACTTTAATTTAATTCTTTAATTTATTTTTTAATTTTTTATTTTTCAATACTGAGATAAATAATATTTAAAAATATTAATGCATAATAGAAAAAAAATTAATGTTAATAATTATTAATTTACGGTTGTATTATCTTCGCGCCGCATCGCGCGGGGGCTCCTTAACTAGTTTATATCATGAATATCAATGTCAATATCAATGCAATTACATTAAGGTTGCGTTTGGTTCGGATATAAATAAGAACTGGTTATTTCAGGGATAGATACAAGTTCAGATATAAGCAGGAACTAGACTAGGGATGTCAATGGGTATGGATACCCAAAATTTTATCCGAACACGAACCTCAATGAAACGGATATATCCGATGGATATGGATTCGGATATGGATATAAAAAATAGAAACCTGACGGATATGGATTCGGATATGGATTTTGATTGTACCCGACCCGAACTCGAACCCAAACCCGACCCAACCCGATCCTATTTGGCCGGTTCGAGCACGTCGAACAGACGCCGAACGGACAGCACCTCCCCTGTCTGCCCAAGGCTGAACAACAAGTACAGAGCAAGTATATAAATTGCATAGCGAAAACATAAATATACTTGGCTTGCACAAGGGCAAGAAATAGCCAAATGTGAAAGTACTAAACTAAACCATATACAAGTACAATGATTAACTTTTAACCACATACATGCATTCAGCCACAAGTTACGTTTACTTTTCATCATTTCTTTTACATCACATATTCCCAAAATAGGCCTTTACATTTAACATCTTTAATACGTTTGCATCACTCATATAACTCTAATCATCAAAATACAAAAGATGATATATAAAAAGGTGTGGAACTACACAAAATAGAACCCGCTCGGGTGGTCTCTGTCTATGGAGCGATACTTTTACCGCGATCGTCGGCCGGCTCACTCGGTCCCTGCTTTGTGAAAATAATGGGGTAAGAACTACAATAAAGTTTCCAGTGGGTTCGGCCGCCGACCTCGCCGACTTTCCTACTAGGTCTAAATCAGGCATAATAGAAAAATATATAGATAGTAACCAACTAACAAATGCAGCTAATATGCCTGAAGAATATAATCAATGATTATGCTCAAATAGAATGCTCATGATGAATGCAAGGTCACTTTTCAATTTCCGGTACGTTTGGCTAACCCGTAGGTTTCACCTCAACAATCAAGTATTCCAATTCTCAGTACTTTTGGCTAACCCGTAGGTTTCGCCTCAACCAACCACTCACCAACCCAAATCCCTAGTATCGGGGAGATACTCGCTACAACCCAACGGGACCGTCCTCTGGGGAGATACTTGCTACAACCTAGTGATAACTACTCCGGAGCTCATCGCTCGAGGAGGAGCTACCACCCTCCGAGCCAAGACTGTAGGTGAGTATGATCAATCCTTAATTTTAAGGATTCCGAATCCAATCCATTCCTCTCTATGAGGATGCAATGCTCATATGACCCTTAACTATAAGGTTGCTATGTCATCAGGTCAACTATTTCTCTTTACTTGCATTCTCTAACTTGCACTAATGTTATTTACACTACTTGTTCTTTATACTCATTTTCATGCATTCATTGTTCTTATTAATGCCACACTAAGTGTTCAACTCTAGTATTCATTGTTTACTAATACCACATAATCCATATGTCATAATTAATGTCATTTTGGTTCTTTACCTCATCTAGGTCTTTATCACTTTTCATGCATACATAGGGTTTCACATGTTTTCAATAGCTCATAATATCTCAAATGCATCTTATACTCAAAGCATACAATCATACACATTCTACTCACCCTACAATGCATGAACAGAGTATACATACATATGCTCAAAAATGACACTTTAGACATAAAAGAAAATTCATCGATTTCGAAATGCACCACCCACCTCGTATGGTTGTAAAGGTGCTACGGTTCAATTCTTAGAATTTTTGGGCTCTTATTCCGCGTGCTACGGCAATCTGTATCAAAACCGACTTTTTCTCCGATTTCTACGCGTACACTCGTCGGATTGCCGAACCGAGTGCACCAATGCGTTCGTATACCTAGCAATTAGGTTTGTATGACTCAATTTAGGTCAAAACCATACTTGAGCAAAACCCCTATTTTGGATGCCTTAACAATGTCATTTTGCATTTTTTTCTTGGATTGACCTTAAAGCTAAGCAAAAACTAGCTTAGAACCATCTAAGAACTTCTCTAAAACCATTTCTAGGTCAATCAAACCATTTCTAGGGCATATAATCCGAACCCTAGAAATCCACCATGAGAGCTCATGAAGAAAACATGGATTTTCATGTGTTCATGACCTCTACTAGGTTTCTAGCCTTACAAGAAGATCAAAACTCAAAGATTTAAGGTATAAAACCAAACCCTAGCATCATTCCGGCATAAAAACTCACTTTAGCCCACTAGCTCTCCAAGGTCCACCTTGTAGGAGAGACCTAAACCTTCAAAAGCTCCAAATCTCCTCCCAAAATCCACCTCTTGAGCTCCTCCCTAGCCTTGGAGAGAGTTTCTAGAGAGAGAGAGGGAGAGAAATGAGATGGAGATGGGTTCTCAGGTTGCTGTGAACAAGAGAGGGTGTTGGGGTCTTATATAGGTTGCTACAATAGCAACCAGGCCCCCCAAAACTTTATATTTGCAGCAAACTAAAGTTTGCTGCAAAATAGACTTGGTACCGGTACAAGGTGAATCTGTCACCGGTTACACGATTACGCAGAGGCTAACCCAAGAGTTGCTTCTCTTAGGTAATACACATGGTACCGGTACACACCAGGGGTGTCACCAGTTCAACAGCCTTTTTTTCTCAAACCCGAGAGCTGCTTCTCTCGGTCTGATGCATGGTACCGGTACAAGCTCAGTGCATTACTGGTAACAAAAGTTCCAGACTTCAATTTTCGCACCGTTTCGACTCTAATTCGCGTCGAGCAATGCTAAAACCTTTCTAACTCATTTGGAACTGAACTTTAACCCTTCCAACCTTGTTGGAATGTTAAATGGACTTTGTCCAACTATTTCTTTCGGACACTTTAGTCAATTTGGCTAAAGTCCGATATACTCTACCGAGTTTCGGTATATTACAGGGTTGGCCCGACGAGCAGTGGAGATGTTGCAGTGGAGGGATGCAGGAGGATTTTTATTCTTGCCCGTTGTTTTATGTTGTATTTTATTTCACTTTTTTTCTCCTTTCTTTTTTCCCTTTCTTTAAGATGTGATGGATCTGGTCCTTTCCCTGAGGGGATGTTGGAGGGAAGAGGCCGAGGGATGTAGGAGGGTTTAATTTGTTTTTGCCCACTACTTTATGATGTATTTTATTTTTCTTTCGTTCCCCTTTCTTTTGCTTTTTCAGGTTGTTAGTGATTCCTATTTCTAACATATCTATATTGAAAAATAGATGTAAAAAAAAAATTAAACAGGACATTATCTATATATATATATAGAGTTGAGCTAGAATACTCTCGATAGTAAACGAGGCGTTTTACTATCGAGTTGTTTTCGATGATAGAGCTTCCAAATTGACGATCGGCTCCGTTGAACATGATCTATACCACTTNCCTTGTCAATACCCGTTTTTTTACTTTCCCCCCTGTCATTTAAAAACCTACACTTTGCCCCATTGAAAAATGAGAAATGTTCACTTTGGCCCCCCGCCGTCAGTATTCTGTTAGGGTTCCGTTTATATCCTATTATTATATATTTTTTATACCCAAAATACCCTCTCCTCCTTGCCGCCTCCCTCCTCACCGCCCTACACCGCTGCCTCGCCCTACATTGCCGCCTCGCTCTCCTCCGCCGCCTCACCCTCGCCCTCCCCTCCATTCGCGTCCACACATATGCTCTCGTGCTCCTTCGCCGTCTCGCCCTCGCCCTCGCACGCCTCTCCGTCCATGCCCACTCCGATCTCCTTCCTATCGTCGCCGAAATAGAGGGACAACGTGAGTGCAGGAAGAGCGGGGGAGCATGTGGAGGAAAATGGAGTCGGAGCTGCGGTTGAGCAATGCGCGAAGAACGGAAGAGGAGAGGCGGCGGCTGAGCGAGGTTGGGAGAGAAGACGAAGATGGTGAGGGGCATTTTGGTCATTTTGTCACGGTGTACCCCCCTGTGAACATTTCTCATTTTTCAAGGGGGTAAAGTGTAGGTTTTTAAATGACAGGGGGGGAAAGTGAAAAAGTGGGTATTGACGGGAGGGTTTTCTATAATTTAGCCTAGGAAATATATAGGGCTCAGATTTAGTCACAATCAAGGCTGAAAATTCTACAGCCGATAAAGCTCCAACTTCAAGGAAGTTCCAAAACTGCGCAGCATTCCCAATTCATATGGTATATAGATCCTTTTATTTTGTTCGCTTTTGTTTTCTGGCTACCTTATTTGTTGAGAGGGGGGTGCGTGTGTGTGTATATATAATGAGGAATAGGTAGAGGCAAGCTACTGTAGCGAAACTATATGCACAGCGATGCTTAAGGCACTGAAAATAAATGCGATAAGCGATGACGAAAGCAAATAAATCGATATCTTAATTTGATGAAACAAGCATTTTTTTAGGTGGATCCGTAGGTGCTAGGATACTTTTGCAACTTGGACGGCCCTCCAACAACTGTTGCACATGAGTATTCTTGTGGTGTACTATTGGTATGTGATCCTAGTTGTATTGTTACTATAGTAGGCATTGTTACTATAGTAGATTTATCTCTTGTACTATATAATTTTATCAATAGAAACCAAGAGGGTATGTTCTTTTGCCCTTTTATCATGGTATCAGAGCTAAAAACCTTAATCCGGGGATATTGATCCACAGCCACCTTCCATCACATATCACACATTCCCATAGATGTTTTTCTTTTTGGTATTTTTATTCTTGTGGCTGCCGTGGGTCTCTCCTTGCTGTGTTGGTGCCACTCGGCTCATCTCTAGTGCGTTGCCTTAATTGGTGCTGCTCGCTGCATCCCTGCTACCGCTGGTTCTCTTGTCTTGCTGGTGTCGCCCGGATCATCCTTGGTGCCACTTGGACTCACCTTGCCTCTCTGGTGTTGTCTGATCTATCCCTGGTGCCGCTGGTTTCTTCTTGCCTTCTTGGTGCCGCTTGGTGGTGTCGCTTGGTTCATCTCAAGTATCGCCAGTTCATCTTTGCCTGCCTGGTGCCGCTCGGTTCATCTCTGGTGTCGCTTGGTTCATCTCTTGGCCACGAAGACGCCTACTATTTCCTGGTGTAGTTCGATTCTTCTCTGGTCTAGCTGGGTTCAACTCTGACACACTTTTTTTCTTTCCTCTGGACCTATGAATACTTGGTCTATTTTCTTCTACTCGTTGGGTTTGTCTCTCTTCTTCTCTCATGGTGGATTTTTCTTTTGGTGGTAACATGTCTTCTTCTTCAAACCTACTAGTTGTAAGGATTGAGATTTTGGCAGCATAGCTAAACTCTCCATTGACGATGTTTTTGTGTGTAATTTAATTATAAAAGCACTCGTCAAGTTTCAGAAGAAAACGAGTTAGAATGGAGATTTTATGCGACCTTTACTTTTCACTTAAAGTGAATAGTAACTCGGTTTTCCGGAGAGGCCATAGTGTAGAGTTGGCTTCTCGCGCGTATCGGACTCCGTTCATTGCGATCCAATAGCTCGTTTTCAATGGTTTGGCTATCCTGGAACCATTGGCGCTGACGGATTTTAGGTTTGACGCACAAATTTTGAGAAATCTGGAAATACATGTATTATATGTATTTGTGCGTGGTTTTGTAATTCGAAGAGAGGACGGGTTTCGTCGCGAATCTGTGACCGAACCAGGCAAAACAAAATCGTGGGTTTGATGTCTCTGTCGTGCTGATTACACTGCTGCGGTCCGTTCGCAAATCTGAGGGACGGATCTCCTGATATTGCGCGTTGATCGAGGAGGGGTCATTAATGGCAAAACGGTAATTTTGCAAAAACCTCGACATTTTATGTACCGTTTTACGTGAAATCAAATATGGAGGTGTATTCACGCATTTTACTCGCGCTGTGAGGGACTCAATGTTAAATATTGAGTTTCGAGGGACCTGTATGCAAATTGGAGGTGTATGGTTGTACCGTTTTGCGTGAAATCAAATATGGAGGTGTATTCACGCATTTTACTCGCGCTGTGAGGGACTCAGTGTTAAATATTGAGTTTTGAGGGACCTGTATGCAAATTGGAGCTTATATATTTAGCCCTTAGGGTTGCACCATGCAAACCCTAACCCTACATTAGCCCCAGCTGACTCTGACAGCCTCTCTCCCCCTCACCTCGTGCGCCGCGCACCCCAGAGCCGGCACCGACCGAGCCCCGGCCGGCAGTCGTAGTCTTCTTCTTCTTCCTTTTCATCTACTCCACCATCTCTCTCTTTGTCTCTTGGGCCGAGGATGGTGCAGGGCACTCCCCTCCCTCGGGCCCCTCCCCGGCGACATCCTGATCTCCGGCGACTATCCCCGCCGGCCGCCGCCGCCCCGCGCGCCGCCACTGCCGCCCAGGCTATTTGCAGCCAGCTAAGGCCAGCACGGGTTGAGGGAGTTTCAGCTCCCTCCCCTCCCGCCGCCGCCGCTTGAGGCCGCTCCCGTCGCCTTCCCTGGAGCCCGAGCGACCTTTCCCGTCGGTCGCCGCCGTCCCTACGGGCCGCCGCCGCCGCCTTTGTCAACCTACAGCTGCCTCAGATCTGCTTGGGCCGAGGTGACCTCGCACCTCCTCCCCCGCACCGCCGTCGCCAGGAGCCATCCGTGCGGCTTCCCTTCGGCCTCCGGCAGTCCACCGCCGTCGTCCCTAAGCTCCCCGACGGTCGCCTTGGCCGCAGCTGTCCATGGACTCGAGCCCTAGCCCGTGCGGGCTCAGGTTGCTCCGCCGCCGCCGCCACCTCTCGCAGCCGAGCGGCGCGAGCCCCGGCCTCCCGACGTTGGCCGCGCCCACCGCAGAGCGACCGCCGGCCGTGCCCTAGCTTCTCTGCCCAATGAGCTTTATTTTTTGCTGCCCGCGCATAGTTACGAGTTTGTGATTATTTTTTCGGCGATCCGAGGCTATCTCGATGCCTGCGGAGGTGAGCACGGTGATCGCTGGTCAGTGCTTATCACAATGCTCACCTCACTTTGGATCAGCGGCTTCTGAAGTTGCGTTTCCAGCACAGTGTTCCCCGAGTGCGCGCTGTTCGCAGAATTTTTAGGTTGCTCCCGCGCCTCCCACAATGAGCCGTTGTGCTCCGGATCATGAGCACGGTCTTTGGCACGTCGAGACCTATCAGTGCGTGTCTCGGCGAACCTCGGAAGTCCTCGGTTTGCGAGGACGAGCCACAACATCACTTTATTTACATAAAATAATAGATTTTATGTAAATATATGGACTTTTATGCAAGTTTGCATCTTGTGGCTACTGTGGGCAGTACGTACATGTGGTAGGTGACCTCTGGACTGATTGTCCAAGGTCTGATAGCCTTCGCGGAAATGGATTGTCGATTTCGATGCGTTTTTCGGCGAAATTCGCCGGCGGAATGCGGTTTTGATTCGGATCTCTTCCGACGTCATTTGTTTGCCCTGAGCTTTGTCGCTGAGCCTTGTCAGCTGGTCACAATCATCATATCGTATGTTCGGAGATGACGGGTGACTGACGGTGGGTTCCGGTGTCGAAATTAGACACTTATGGGAACCCGGATCCAAACAATTATCCGACCATAATTGTTTGTTTGTGTTACCTTGTGTTTGCTACCAAGACTTCGAAATCGATGTGTTTTGTGGCAGCGGGTGACTCGTGGCACGAGTCGGTTTCGGGGCACTTAGTGGGTCCCGACAGTGTCCCGGTGTGATTTTCGGGACTTTCGGTGAGTTATGGTGATTAGTCTTGGGAAACCGATTTTGGGGACTTGTGTGGGGTTTGCGAGTTGTGTATTCTGGATATGTGGGTTGGATACTCACCCGGTGGACCTTCGTAGGTCCGGTTGTCGATCGTATACAGTTTGGAGACAGGTGCGACATTAGTATAGGTGGGTGCTTCGAGCTAGTAGTCGGTGAGATCGTTTTACCTTCCTCTGTTCTTCTATCTCAGCATTGTAGTTTTTGCATGTCTTTGTTATCGTTCTCTTATCTATACCTTATTGATTGCATGATGATTATTGTTGATAGACATAGAGCGGGCTTGCATATAGATATTATATCTCTGTGGACCTTGGGTCCAGACAACATATCGACTCCTTTGTCATGTGTTTTGATCTGGTTGATCGTGGTTCGGCGTTGTATGCCCTTATATCTGGCTTCGGCCAAGGCACCGGCTTCAGCCAGCTTTTGCATTGAGCATATGAGCATGACTTAGTCACAGCACTTAGGTGTATTCATAACACCAGGTCGATTTGGCCACCGACCGGAGGTGTACCTATCCGAATAGGTAGTCCAGTGGACAGGTGAATCGGGTCGGTGCAGGTTTGTGATAGGCAGCGCTTGAGGTCCTTAGACCAATATAGCAGGCACTAGATTGGGTACAGTTTCGGTTTGGTTACCTTGAGGCATACTTGGCATTGTATTTCCTACAGTAGCAGTTTTTATCACTTGCTTCTTATCATATCTGTTATAGCTACTGTAGTTCTCTTTCGTATCATACCATCTGTACTTTGTTTACCTTACTTTTTTTATTTTTTCGTGATTACGACTTGCCTTCGTGGCTCTGTCGTACCCACTGGGAAACCTTGATTTGGTTTCTCACCCCCATTTTCCCAGGTGGTTCGGACAAGGAGTTGGCATTTGGTGCGACAGGAGGGTGTTCTACCTAGACCGCAGTAGCGACCGTCACTCGGGTTACTTTTATTTCCGCTTTTAGTAATTTAAATAATAAAATGGTTCAGTTAGATGATCCCTATGAATGTTTGAATGTTCGTGAACTTGTTTGAGTTGGTGATTTCCATTATGCACGCGATTGGAGATTTTTGGATATGTGGTTTTGGTTTTATGGATAATTAGTTCTTGAATCTGTGTATTTATGCATCGTGGTTTTCTATCCCTCGAGGTAGTCGGGTTTCAAAATGGAGTTTTCGAGTAGGAAACAGTTTTAAAAGGTTTTTGAGTGGTTTTTATGAATAATTAAATAGAGTTTAAAAACAAAGCTTTCGGGTGGGGAGCACTTTTAAATAGGATGCTTGTTGTACTGTGCATTGCATTATCCAGCGCTTAAGGAGTGTTTAGAGACTTACATCATCTCTAAGGATCGCTAGCTGTATGTAAATGCATCGCATATATTGGTTGTTGATTGTTGAATGTAAGTTATTATGATCCTGATGTTGTTGTTGGTACGCCGTGCAAATACAAAGGAGAGTCTGTTCAAGTGGATAGAGGAATTTTGTATTTGTGACGAGTCTGTACGTCACGTGGGCCTGGTTGAATTCAAAAAAAAAAAATGGGACGGTTTCCGCAACTTTGGTTTCTAAATTTGTAATCGTTATAAAAAGGCTTTTAAAATTGGCCCCGGGGCGTGACACTAGTGGTTAACATCAAAACTCTGATACCACTTGAACTCACAGATTCCACATATTTGGTGTGAAAACAAGTCTTTCATAATGTTTTGGAGAGTTTTGGTGTAACTTCACATGTAGACGGAACTGATACTATATCGCCTTAGACTATTGATACTTCTGATAAGAAAACAATTATAAACCCGGAATATCTAAATTGGAAAAGGGAAGATACTACTATACTCTCGTGGATTAATGCCACCCTTTCTCTTAGCATATTATAAATGGTTGTTTCTAGTTCTCCTGAAAACTGAATATAATGCTTGGAAAACTATTGAAGCATATTTTCTTGATAAAAACTACGTACGCAGCTTTCTCTTTAAAGTCGAAATTGCGAAGCATCAAGAAAGGTTCAATGAATATGAGTGATTACATGCAAAAGATTAAATCAATTAGTGATGCTCTACAACTGATCGGTGAAACTGAGTTAGACCATAACTTGGTCATGACCGTTCTTCTCGGATTACCGGAAGAATATAGAGGTTTTGTCAGTGCCTTTAATACACACACCGAAACTTTTGAACAACTTCGTCCACTCCTAATGCAAGAGGAAACAGAAATTCGACATCGTAATAGTTCGACGACATCACCTGCCACTCCCACTATTGACGATGAAGCTCTTTACGCAAATCATGGATGTAGGAATTATTGAGGTCATGGAGGCAGATATCGCGGTGGTCGAGGACAGCACGGTGGACACAAAGTCTTTCCAGCTTCTATTCTTCTTCTGCCCTTGGGTTTTTTCCACTCAGAAACTCAAGAAAGCGCTACGGGAATTGTCACGCCCCGTGACCGCCCGCCTATTTGGCCGGGTCACGGCGCCGTCAACAGACTGCCGAACGAACAGAGTTTTTCCTGTACGTCCTAGGCGTCGCAATCAAAACAATGAACGAGTGTTCCAACCAGGAACGGATAATAAACAAGATTGCATAAGGAAGTATCAATAATATAAAACTAACTGCTATTACAAGTACTCATTTCATACAACATTTTTCTTTTACATTTGCTTAACTTCCAAATACAATCACCTTATTACACTTAATACAAGTTGGTTGTTGTCATTCCATTCTACCCCCTAGTCCCTGCTGACTCGGGGTACTGCTATCTCAGTCTCTGGGGTTGGGCGCTATCTACGAAGCTACGTCCTTGCCTCGCGCCGCTGCGCCACTGACGTGCGAACCTGTAAACACCCCAAAACAACGTGGGGTGAGAACCAACTCCATGGTTCCCAGTGGGTACGGGCCACCCAAGGAAAAAGCTGGACCAATAGGTCCGAGGAGGCACTGCAACATGTTAGTTCAGCAATATACAATAGATATATATATTCAATTGAAATACATGCCATGCCTCACGATATGCGATATGAAAATCATGCAACTCTATGCAACAACTAGTAGATCAATTGATTCTACACTTTACTTGGCTACTCTTAGCTCATATCATTCACTCTAAGGTTTCTATTACCTTAGGATCTTACTCAAGTCCACGGCTACTAAGGTCTCTATTACCTTAGCCCAAACTTCTATCTCTAGCTCATAAGGGTTCCACTACTTTATCGAAGCTAACTACCCGACTCGGCTTCGAGTCAATCATCAGCAGATAATCCATGCACTGGCTGCTCAACAGCCTACCGCTCTCCGTGACTTAGCCTCTTAGCGGCGAAATCGTCGCACACGCTGAACCTGGCTCAAGTCCCTTGACATAGCCATTCTGGCGGCGAACACATTGCATTTATCCAGCGAGGACTCAAGTCATGACCTATCCATCTGGCGGCGAACTAATCGCACCTTACCCAACAATGGTTTCAGTCACGACTCAACCACCTAGCGGCACTCGTATCGTACTTACCCAGCAATGGTTTCAGTCAATCCTGGCGGTCTGATCCACAGTCGGCTTAACCATCCGGCGGCGAAATCGTCGCACACGCCACGTTAATGGTTCAAGCCTCGGGCGTTGATCTCCATGTGATCGCCCCCAATCCTCCCTCGGTATCAACCTCGGCAGCGAAGTCGTCGCACATGCCCTAGCCTTGATACCAGGGTCATCACGAGTCCTGGGATTCCGGAGTCCACTTTCCACAGGTCGAGGGTCCATAACCAACCCTATGCTGTCGACCTAGAACATCCTAGTGGCTAATACCACTATACTCAACAACCTAGGTTTAACTTCACCCTAGGTTTATCACATAACCTAGGTAAAACCGCTAGGTTCTATCTCATCTCTGCCTAGATGTCAACCCCTAGGTTCATTTGTTCGACCTATGTTTACTAACACTAGGTTCGATGCCACACACCTAGACTTGTTCGACTCTAGGTTCACTTGTTTAACCTATGTTCTTTAACGCTAGGTTAGGTGCCACTCGATCTAATTGACATCCTAATTGTCCAATCGAGTATTCTATTGTTCTTATGTTAATCAACTCTACACTTCTAGAGTTATCATCTAGTTTACATGCATATATATATAGTCATGCTACTCATGCACTCATGCGATCCTCTAGCATTTATACATCATGTTCATTATGCATTCTACTTAGCATTTTAATATATGCATTATCACTAGCATGCACCATTTAGTATTGTCTACATGCATCAACATGAAAACGTATGCTTCTGAGACATAAAGGGTGACCTAGTCGCTTCGGTAAGCACAACCCACCTTAGCTAGCCTTCCGATTGCTCGTCGATACTTGCAATCGGCTTCCCGCGGCACTCGGCACCCGTTTGGGCCCGATCTTGTAGTTGCACTCCAATAGCGCGTCGCTTCGCCGTTTCAAGAGTTAAAGGTCTTCGCCTTGCTATTACGGCGCTCGGAACTCAACCTCGCGATTTATGGACGTCGCCTCGGCCTTCCAGGCGGAAACGAAGCTCCAAACGTCCGTTTCTTCGATATCTTTACAACGGCTTGTCGGATTGCCGAACCGACTTTGCCAACGCGTTTCGTTACCTATCAATTAGGTTAACAGAGGGTCAAATGAGATCAAACCCTCCCAAATCACAAAACCCCATTTTGGATGCCCTAGATGCTATTACTACCAAATCCACCAAATCGATCTATGATTTGGGCACAATACATCTCGATAGCATGCTAGGGTTCCAAAAATACCATTTCTAGGGTTTAAAATCCCCTCCTTAAGGATCTACAATGAGAGGAGACAAAGAGCTTACCTCTTTAAGCTTGCTCCAATTGTGAGAAGAAGAAGAAGATGATGATGGTGATGATGATTCTCTTCTTCTCCTCCATCATCTCCTTCTTTTCTTCTTCTCTTTTCCTTCTTTTCTTTTCTTTCCCTTTTTCTTCTTCCACGATCGTAGAGAGAGAGAGAGAGAGAGCAGTGAGAGGGAGAGTGAGGGAGAGAGAGAGAGATACCTCTCTAATAACCCCTTATAATGTAACAATATCCATTTAGGTCCCTCAACTTTTCACTCTTCAACTTGCCTTTACTGGGCATTTTTCGCCCAGAGGGACCGGTCCCCCCGACCTGGGACCGCTCCCCGAGAGCTCCCCCCGATGTCACGCGTTTGGGAACCGGTCTCTCCCCGAGAGACCGGTCCCCCGAAGACCGGTCCGCCCATCAGAGACCGGTCCCCGAGAGCTCGTCTCGCGGGACTTAGCCAATTTTTGGCCATTCTTGCTGGTGTCGCCTGCGGGGACCGGTCCCTCTCTGCCAGGGACCGGTTGCATCAGCAACCCCGCAACCCTCAGTCGATGGGACCGGTCTCTTACTGCCAGAGATCGGTCCCCGAGAGCAAAACCTGCCAAAAGTGCAGATTTGCATTTTTTGCTCTCGCGGACTCCATTCTAATGCACTTTTTGGGTTTCGTGCATCCTTAACTTTTTCAAAGCTTACCCACTCGACAATTAGTCGATTTTGGACGAAGTGCAACTCTCGGATTTCAAGAATTCACATTGTTACATTCTCCCATCCTTAAAAAGAGTTTCGTCCTCGAAACTCACTCATTTCAAACCCAATTCATCCCTCAATTCGACTTATTTACTTATCGCGGGTTCCAATGCACTTTCGTACTCCGGAGTGGCCTTTTCCTCATCGGAATCATCCAAAGGCCCACTACGGGAGATGTGAAACCAAATTCGCTCACGTTCACCAAATGTAACATCGAAAGTGCATTACGGCCTCACAAGCCTCGGTGGTAGTGTAAGTCAATGCTCAGGACTTCACACACTCTAGCACCACCCGCTGTTAGGCTTAAGAAGGACTCGTTCCTTCGCAGTTCCACCAAACGTAGCCATCCTTCGAGATCAGAACTACCCTTCGTCTCTGTGGTGTGGATCTAGCAAGATCGCATCAACTCGACGAACGACCCACCACCACAACACTATGTGCACGGGTAGACCCTCTCGAATTACTCACGCATTCTCAAAGTCACACTTCACCACCTTGACTATTCGAGAGTCTGATACCACTTTGTCTGTCACCCTAGGGAACACACTCCGATTCGATCACCGGCATTGCCTAGAAGCGATATCATTGGTGCATCGACCAATCGCGAGTGCCCCAGTTCAATCGAATCCTTGCTCTATCACGAGATGGCACACTCCCGCACATCTCTGATCTCAATCCTCTTGAGAGCATCATCCTCAACTCCAATCCTCACGTGGCTATCCATTATTCAAGTGTCTCCTAGAGACCACTTTACTTTCTCTTTATCCTTTGATACTATAAGCCACGATCAACATGACACGAACCCTCCGTTCGTGGATCCAAGCCCACTCACTTACAGAGTTCTCGGCTACGCCGATCATCGATTTCCTCATGTGGATCAAGGGCCATCAATCCTACGTAGGCTAGCCACCTAACTCGTCTCAACGACTCTTAGCGTCTCTCACTCGCAAGCATAGACCCAATCATCATCGGGCGACATTCTCATTGGAGAATTCGCGCACACTCCAACCAGGAGCAACCAAGACCCCAAACCACGTCACGTCCTCGGGTTGGGTCACTACTGTAATATACCGAAAATTTGGAAAATAAATGTCGAACTTTAGTCAAATTGACCAAAGTGCGAGGATGGTACATTTCGGAAAGTCCAAAGGTGTTAAAATGATTAAAAGCGAGTTACGGGAGGTTTTCGAGAGCTATAGGATCAAATTCTGCAAAACTACAGATTTTCAGCTCTCGGGGACCGGTCCTTGGTGGGAGAGACCGGTTCCCGAACGCGTATGAGATGAGACAGCCGAAAAATCGGCTAAGTCCTGAGAAACTAGCTCTCGGGAACCGGTCCCTGCCTGAGAGACCGGTCCCCGAGAGACCGGTCCCCCAGAGAGAGACCGGTTGCACTGCGCGCGGCAGCTCTGGCTGCGCTGGGACGACCTTGGGGAACCGGTCCCTGAAGGAGAGACCGGTCCCCGGCTGCGCGAACTGCCCAGTTCGGGCAGTGTATTAAAGTGAAAGTTGAGGGGTTTATTTGCATTTTTTGCAACCCATGGATTATGTTGGGGGCTGAGAGAGCCTTTTCTCTCATTCTCTCCCTCACACACACTCTCTTCTCTCCCTCTCTCTCTCTAGAAGGCAAAGGAGAAGAAGAAGACAAGGAAAGAAAGGAAAAGAATGAGAAGAAAAGGAGAAGAAGAAGAGGAAGTGAAGAAACTCCCTCTTCCTTATCTCTAGCTTGGAAGAGGAGGGCTTACAAGGTAAGCTTTGAACCCTAATCATGGTAGAACCTAATCTAGGGTTTGGATTAAGCTTAAAATGGGTTTTAATGGAGTATTTAGAGTCTTTGAAGCTTTCTTTTGCTTCTTTTGAGATCAAGACCATAGAAATGGTGAAGCTTGAAGGTGAGCTTCATCACCTCTCATGGTGAAACCCTAAGTAGGGTTTTGATTTGTCTAAAGATGATTCTAATGGACTTCTTAGAGTATAATGAAGCTACTTTTGCTTCTCTTTGAGATCAAACCCTAGGTTTGATATATGTATTGGAGCTAGGGCACCAAATTGGGGCTTTTGCTCATAGGGATTTCGAAGTGCAATTAACCCTCTAGAAACCTAATTGGGGGTATTTCCGACGCGTTGGTGCGCTCGGAATAGCATTTCGAAAAGTGTATATAAAGTTATGGCCAAATAAGCCTAACTTGGCTTCGTTATGCCGCAGGTAAAGAACGAAAGGTCTAAAAATCTCAAGAAAATCATCGGAGCACCTAAATAGACCTACAAGGTGGGTGGTGTTTCTCAAACTCATTGAACTTCTCTCTATGCCTAATGTGTCATTCAATTGAGCATATGTATATACATTGTTGCATGCATTTTAGGGTAAAGTAACGATGAAAACGTAATGATGCATGATTGTGAGTACAACTTGCATAATATGATGAATTGGAACTATGTGATGTCGAAAACCCTATGTGTATGCATGAGAGAAAAGTGAGCATCCAAAGTGAGCAAAAGAACAGAGTGACACAATGACATAGATCGAGTGGCATTCGAAACGTAAAGTAAAGTGACACTAGAGTTAGTGTGAGCCAAAGAACCAAAGTGATGTAAAGAATGATGAAAATGACAATGTGTAAAGTTAAAGTAAAGTGGGGCAATGAGAATAAGAAATGTAAAGAATAAGACTGCTAAAGTTAGCAAAAGTAAGAAAAGTAAAGAACAACGATTGCTAGAGTGGCAACATAAAGTGGTGTAATGAACACTAGAGCTAGTGTAATGTCAAGATTGAACTTATAAATCCTTTGAGTTAAGGATATGATCATACTTGCTATGAGTTCCGTGCTCGAGGGCGGTCGCTCGCTCTCGGGCGATGCGCTCCGGAGTTATGCATCACGGGTTGGAGTAAACCCGAAGGACGGTCCTAGCGGGTGAGTTCCTGCGATGATGTACTTAATGTGAAGCAAGTCAATGTGGCGATACCCTCGGGTTAGCCTTGAGATTAAAAGAACAAAGAACAAAGAACAAAGAAGAAAGAGTAAAGTGAAAAGATCAAAGAATTTGCATAATCTGCATCTATTTAATGTTGAGCATACTCTTTTGCTTATTGTTCAGGCATATTAGCATCATGTTGTAGATTGGTTACTATATTTCAGTTTATCCTTTCTATTATGCCTGAGTTAGTCCTAGTGGGAAAGTCGGTGATGTTGAGGCCGAACCCACTGGGAACTTTGTTGTAGTTCTCACCCCACTATTTCCACAGAGCCGGGACCGAGCGAGCCGGCGAGCGACCGAGGTAAAGGTATTGCGCCTTAGTCAGAGGCCACCAAAGTTGGGTTTCATTTTGTAGTAAAGTACCCTATGATCATCTTTTGTACATGATGGTAAATGATGTAAAGAAAAGAATGTAATGTGTATTTTGAGGTAAATGTGATGTAAGAAAGAAATGATGAAATGAAATGTAAGGAATTTGAAAATGAACAAGATGACTGCAATGTATATGATCAAAAATGAATCATAGTACTTATAAATGTTTAGTTTTTCTTTCTTTCGCTAATGGCTATTGCTTACCCTCGCGTAAGCCGTTTGTGTATGTTTCCGCTAGTGCATTTCTTGTTTGAATTTGTACATGTGATGAGCCTTGGGCGGATAGGGGAAACTCTGTCCGTTCGGCGTCTGTTTGACGTGCTCGGGTCGGGCCAAATTGGTATCGTTCCCGGGGCGTGACAACTACACACTCGGTGTGTCATCAATTTCATGGTCTAACACGTGGCATTCCACGCACCCGGGCCAAGCTTGGACTACCGTCCTGTCCAACACTCTGCCCTACCAATAGGTACCAGGCCGCTGTCACTCACAGCTGATTGCGCTTGCCCAATGGGCCCAGGCTCCACAGTCCACAAATGGTCAAGGCACGGGTCGTCCCCAAGCGCTACCTGCCGTCGTAGTCCTATACAACATGCTCTACAGAGCTACACACTCTAACGACTCCTAGGCACCTAGTGCGAGCCACCAGCCTCACGAGTGATCCATTGCTCGCTTCACACTTAGCTATGCTAAAGTGCTACTGCCAACTCACTCACCCGGCTGAATCGAAACAACACTCTACGAGTATCTATACTCGAGCGTTCTATACCTCTACAGCGTCTCACACGAAGTCTCGCATCAGGCAACTTGCCTATGCACACTGACTACACGAGCACAACTCGTCCACCTCAATTCAAGGCACTACTAGGCCCACAGGCCAAACTCGGCGCTAATCAACCAATTTCGCAACAGGGGTTCACCTTCACTGTTCGATCTACCGAATCCGTATCCGAGATACTCTTGGAATATTCGGGTATCCCCAAACATCAAGGCTCAACTCTCACAATCTCTTATCCATTGCTTCGAGAGTCATTTACTAGGTCACATTCGCCACGAGTCCTATTTCTCATCCAAGAAACATCACCAACCATTTGCTAGTGTCACTTGACTTTCTTCCCGCTCCAGCAGGTGCTATACTCTCACAATGCAAGCATGCTCAGGTGTCTACCAACCCGACCACTCGGTCCCTACTATGCAATGTAATAATAGTAGCAACTGACCAATGACGAATGAATGTCATGCACCAACTTGAGATCATGCAAAAGCACATGCTTGCTCAATTAACTCATACCTGCCACGACGTCGTCAGCAACAGCAGGCCCCGCAACTCGGGTCGCTTATCCATGGCCCCTTGGCGCTCGCCGCGAACCCTCCGGTTGCATCGTCCTCAACGGCCACTCCCCCGACCATGCCGCAGGTGACACACTTGCAGGCTGTCCCGGAGAGGAATAGGCCGTCGCCTGTGTCAAGGCATGGCTATCACCTTGCGGACACTCGTCCCGCACATGGCCCGGCAGCCCACATTTGAAGCACTTGCAGATGATGTTCATCAAACCTTTGCTGCTATGAACCTTCATGAACTTGGTGAGGAAGTGTGGTCTCCAGACACCGGAGCATCTAATCACATGACCACAACTTTTGATATTCTCTCAACTTCTCAACCTTATAAAGGGCATGAAAAAATTCTTATTGGTAATGAAAATTTACTTGATATTACTCAGACAGGTGAAACTCTGTTGCATTCCTCCTCTAAATCCTTTGCTTTTAAAAACGTTCTTGTTGTTCCTTCTATTAAGAAAATTTTTGTCATGCCTCGGATTACCACGTTCCTCGGGCTCGCCAACAGACCCGCCATATACATAGAAATTTTCTGTGTATACGAAGCGATAGCTGAACCTGCACACAGATAAAAGGTACTACAAGAAATACAGAGCTGCTAAAACTGAAACAACATATATAACTAAAAAGGCCCATTGTACATACAAGTTCCAAAATACAACGACCTCTCAGAGAGTAAATAAAGTACAATTGTATGTACATGGCGACATCCCAAAACTATCTCACGCAGGGGTATTCTCTAGTAAAGTGATTGGGAAAGATAGGGATCTAGCTTCCGACTCCTTTATCTCGATCAGAAACAGCAGCAACAATGGACAGCTCTGCAAAAAGGTGGCAACAATGGGTGTGAGAACTACTACAAAACAGAGTAGTCCTCAGTGAGTACCGTCACCGACCCCAACGGCTAACCCACTAAGTTTACATTACGAGTAATAAATCGATAGGTAAAAGGATAGTAAAATAAGCTGGAAGAAACTCTATAGCTATATGCTACTATACTACCGCTATCCAAACTATGCCTTCTGTAGACATAGAAATGCATCACTAGCTACAAATCAGCCACAATTGACCCAATCTCAACGGACCGCTAACGGGCCAGTCCAGCCTATACTCAAACTACACCGCACACCACCCACGGCGGTGGCCGGTCCAATAAAACCGCCTAAATGGGACTGCTGCGACATCAACGCAAGAAAAGCCTCACTCCGGAGCGGCACACGTGGGTGCGACCCAACCGACTATGCAAGCGTGTCTTTGTCGAGCTCAATCAGGCTCTCACAGGCTATAGTCAATACAAATGGGTCAAACTGGTCTAATAACCAAGGCTCACGTGCTCTCGGCACAATCTAATACAGGATGTAAGAATCTGGGTCTACTGTCAGTCTTGACAGTACCCGACAGTACAAAACAGCCTAATTTTGGTGTAAAAACGACGCACTAACAGCGATGATATAAAAGAAAAATCAGCTCCTGAAGCTAAATCTGTTAACTTTTCGAAAATGACAAGTGTAAGTTTAATAAGTTTTCTCCTAAGTTAAATCCAAGTTCTGTAGATAATAATCATTATAATTTAGTTAAGCATGCCCAAAAACTTAGATTTCATCTATAACATGTAAATCTACAATTTGAACTATTAAATAGGATGATTATATGCAAAACTATACATGCTGGAGTTTCAAAAACATAGGAGGAATTTCGAAGTCTTCGGATAACATCAACCCACCTTAAACGTTAGTCCAACGATGGCTAGAAGTTGATAGGAGAAGCTCTGCACAAAATTAGCCTCAATCGAAAACAAACCAGCTAAAAAACAAGATTCGGATCCACTCTGTAGCACTTCTGGGCGCTCAGATCCAGGGTCCAGAACAGCAAGCTGGCAGCTTCAACTTATACGAGTTCAACATAGGATTTAATCCAATTCTGAAGTCCAAATGCAGTGAAACTTCACCCAACTCACCTCTAGATGCTTAAGAATAATTCCCCAGGTTCCTCACCAAATTTGAGCTCGAAATGATCACCAAAAGCCTTCACACCAATTTGGACCTATTTCTAGATGCCCAGAACCGGCATCCAGAACTTTAGCACTTAAGCAATCTACTAGTTCTTGCACAATTAGAGAATTCTACCCTATAAAACTAGTGGAGTGGGGTCACAAATGTCACGCCCCGGATATCTCGTTCCCCGGGCACGCCGACAAATCCGCCGTATACAAAGAAATTTCCCTTGTATACGAAGCGTCAAAGTACCTGTAGAAATACGATACTACAAACAGTAGCATAGAGCTGCTCAAAAAAACTAAATAACTGAGTTTCATATACATAGCTAGAATCCAAAATAAAAGGTCAGTCGGCCCTGTGTACTCCCGTCGAACAGGAGCTCGTCGTAGAGGTCGTGGTAGTAGTCGAAATCGAGGTGGTCGTGGAGTCGTCTGAATGTCTCGTCGTGGCTCAATGGCGGTCCTCCTATCCAGCAGGTACGGCGCTGTCCCACTCGCAGCTGTCGTCCGAAGCTCACCATCTCAGATACGTCGAGTCCACCTCCTGAGATGTCGTCGGCTGGCTCACCACCGTCCATAGTGAAACTAAAGAACGTAATCTCAAGCGTGAGAAAAGCTATGACCACGTAGCGTAAAGAAACAATCGGCTCGTAAACGTAACAACGTACTAGATCTCAATCCCCGTAACAGTGTTCGTGCTCTCCACGTCTAGGGCCTGGTACAAAATGACCAACGCCTCACAACAACCAGCACAGGCCACGTCAACCTGAGCACCCAGTACGGGCGTCTGGACAACCACAATCCCGTCGACGTCCTGAAGCTACAGCACGAGCCATACCTAACCGACCGCGCCATGATGCGATGCTAGCTGACACCTCGCTCCTGCCACTGCAAGGCGCTCGGTTCAGTCCTCCTCAAGTGAAAGTCTCCGACGTCCTCGTGCGATAAACGGTGGACCTATAGAAGCCGCTCCCGAGCTGTCTACGACTCATCGCCCACATAGCGAAAGGATCGCTGACAACACCTCCATGGATGCCGCCGCGTCCCTGAACTCCTGTAGGGTCATCAGGCGCTCAAAGGTCTACATAAAGGGGGACTCAACTGATGCAACGACGACCTCTCCCTCTAACTCAAACACTAACTACATCAAGGACCTTGACGTGGTTAGAGTTTCCATGGAATAGCCTACCCCGGCCGTCTCGACTCTCTCGATTTCCGTGTCGAAGTCCTAAACTACCTATTTCCCAAACACTCTGGGTCACACAGCGGAACCCCTCGCGGTCACGATAAACACTTCTTCTTCCTACCAAGCGAGTCCAATACACACCTAATGGCCCTCGACTTATTTCACTGGTAGTTCTTATTCATAGGGAACGGCGCGTAACTACTAAACAAACTAGTCGACGTCCCTAGAATACAGAAGAGCTTCTAACTAGAGGTCAGTCCAATGGTGGTCGACTCCCATTCCCGGCTCCTACAAGGGTTCTGCCGAAAAGCTTGAGCCATGCCCGTAATACTCAAATGCCACTACGGAAAACCTAACTGCTTACGGGAACGGCGTAAGTACCTAAACTACTTGTCTCACAAGTTCGGCAAGAACCTATCCAAACACCATCAGAAATAACTACTATAGAACTAAATGAGGGCCTCGCTACGACTCGTACTCCTCGTGAACTCCTAACACGATGTCGAAGACGCTCTCTTCTTCAACATACGGTTCAATTTCTTCACGCTCAAAACCAATGCCCTCCAGCGAAAGAACCCGGTGCACTAAAGTCGGCTCCCGCATCGTCACCTGGGCTTCTTCTAACTCCGCTAAGCCCTAACCGGCTCTGACTGCTGCCACTGACTCCATGCCTCGAAGGAGCCTGACCGTCCTATAATGGCAGCCAAACACCTTCCGAAACGCTTCGAAAGGTGTGGGGAGTGTGCGAACTGCGCCCTCCCCTAAGCAAAACAGACCTCACTACTGACAGTCTCCTCGAAACTGCTCAACTCTGACTCCAACTGCAGCCGAGGATAGGAACGAGAAGGCCACTACCCCCTACCTAAGCACTAGATGTCACTACGTAGCGTGTCACCTGAACCAACGCACGACTACGTCGTACCATCCCACTAACGAATACGAAGTGTCGTCAATTTCCTAATACTCTTCTTAATGGGATGCGTACTAAACCTCGAACGGCGCCACCAAAAACGAAACTTCGAGATCGCCGTAATGAACATGCCGCTCGTGACGCTCCATAAGTGGCTAGTAGTTTCAGAGTTCATAGACAAGTGTGTCTTCCTCGACTTAGACTCCGTCGCGGTCACCAACCTCAATGACTTCCTGATACTGTAATTATAAGTCATAGTAGGGCCGTCCCGCTTACACCACCGTCTACGCAACTCGTCCTTCAGTCACGTCTCGGACTCAAACTCCTAATGACTCGTCTCTGGGGATGAGCTCCTCGATGTCGCCGACCCTGAGCTCTATCATGGGGGACCCAGATGCCGCTCCCACTACAGAGATCATGATGACGGGTGAGACAACCTATCCTAGGCTCTCTTTGTCTCACCTCTAGGCGTGAACAACTCCCAATCTCTCGTCGATCTGTCCCCCGTCTGACTCCCTAAATGAAACCTGTCAAGCCCTCATGATGCCATGTCCCTGGCTGACACACACGGACACCTAGGCCTCCAAGCTCGCCTATAAGACTCTCTCCGAGTAACAAGGGGTATATGCCAAGTGGGACCCCCTTGGTTCTACATATTCCTAGAATTCCGTGTCAAGACCACCGGACCTTACTTCTCCCTGTAACCGTCTATACACCGAGTCACAAACTGAACGGTTGTCCACTTCCGGCTCGTAGTCCACGGACGACCGTTCGAAGTCTCAGACGGTCAAGGGCTCACCTTCACCCTCGTGTAGTGCTACCTGAAGCAGCAACCTAACGGATCTCGCGTCCCACCGATGCTGCGCTAAACCCACTATCACCTGTCTGACTGGTTCAGACGAGTGAAGGATGGCCAAGTCTGATGGACCAGGTCCCTCTCTGAACGCGTCGATATGAACCTACTCTAGCAATCCGACGTGCCGTACGGTCACAGCTAACATAGTCTGTCTCTGGGCTCCAAACATAGGGTCAAAACCTCCTCAGAAGTCTGGCGAAAGCTATGTGTCGATGTAAAATCGTGCCGCAAAGTGGGTGTCTGTCTAGCAGTCAGTCTCGCCTGGTAAGTCTGAGATCTCCTGTACGACTCCCGTACACAGGATCTGAAACCTCCTACCACCATAGCTGTAAACTCTGACCAACTCAAACGCATGTTGTTGTCGATAGTTCGCTCGTAGATCTATCGAGGCAAACTCCGCAACATACCTGCGTCTACAGCTAGGGGGGATAAAACCTCACTACACCCACTCGCCTTCTGTGAACCTGGTCTCTAAGATGAACTCCGACTCCTTTTCCACTCTCAGCAAGCTGCTGTGGAAAACTGTCGTGTCTCGGCTGTCTCCTCGATGCGGCTATGGTCCTCTGCTCTGAACCTCAAAGTCCAACCTCTAGTACAAAAAGAGTTTCAGAGCGGCAGGTCTCCCTATGCGGCTAAACCTCATGCACCCTTCGAATCAGGTGCAAAACAACCGGGAAAGCTCCATAACCTCGCATAGCCTGGCCACCGAATGTCCTATCGAGATGGGGGCGCTGAACGACCGTAGGTACTACAAAAAGTGCAGAGTCGTAACTCCTCTATGCAAAAGCTAGGGAGAGTACACTAACTGAAGTGAGGTGAACTCTAACCGCTCCTAGACTCTATGCTCCTCGCTGGCAACGCCTAAGAACGAACCCTCTGCTTTCTTAACGCGTCAGCCCAGTAGGGCATACACTTTCACGTCACCTTATTAGTACTACTCGCCCTCCGCTGAACCCTCAGACTCTGCCACTACTCCCTCCGGATAGGGAAAAACAAACTACGGACTCGTTTCCATACAAACTCAAAGCTCCTGCTTTGAATAACATCACCCCCTCCTACATCATAGGAAATTTATATGTAGGTATATATATATATACCTACGGTGTACGGGGTACATATATGTATATATATATCCACCTACGGTGCACGGGGGTACGTATCAATAGGTACGTAAATTAATTCCCTTCGTTGGATTTGGAGAGATTAATCAAAAAGAAAGAGAGAAAGCACACCTCACCTCTCGGCTTCGCCTGCTCGGCGCATCTCCATCGGCGCTTCGAGCCTAAGCGGCAGCTGCCGCACGGCGCCTCAGCGAGCTCGAATAAAAGCTGCAGCACAACGACGCTCCTCCGGCCCGCTCACGCCGAAAAGCGGTAGGAACTACAGCACGACCAAGATTCCATTAAAAAAAAAAAAACTTTACGAAATAGTCACCCGTAAGGAGGTTAATGAAGTTAAGGTAGTTAAAGCTCGAGTCCACGATGACGACGTCTAAAGACGCAGCTGACAGCCACAAAACCGAGCATGTGCTGCATCCTCGTAGCCTAAAGCTGCTCTGAACCAAGCAACCTAAGCCCTGAAGCTCTCCTTAGGTGCTTCGGGAGTGAAAGGTCTAAACCACTTCCAATCGAACCAGCTTAGAGTAAGGATGAGATGACGACGTTTAAGACCTGACTTAGCCACTAACCAACCACATCTCGAACCTCAATCGCGCTAAGAACTCTAGCTTCATGATGCTAGCTGGGTCGTCCACCTCGGTGTCGACACTCTCACAAAGCGACGGCCCCTAAACGCACGCTCCACCCAATGTAGCCGAAATGAGGATTCAAGAATAACCAGCTGTACATATCTAAAACTAAAGCCATTAATTACAATCGAGTTTAAGTACCTAATTAACATCTAACACTTTAGACTTAAAACCTCGTACAAAATATTTAATTCATCTAATATGTACAACCTGAACTTTTAACTTAATCCTCTTTTGGACGCTAAATCTGGACAGTGGACATATTTGACGGACTAAATCGAGATCCTCGGCAATCTTTTAACATGACAGCGTTAAAGAAGCTCTGCTCATGAGGTCCATCAGATCTTACATAAATGTGAGTATGACCAAGCGGCTCACCTAAAAATGTCCCAGCAAGTCCAACAAAGCCTGACAACCCACGGCAGTCTCAACTGCCACCTGGGCATAGCGGAAAAACCGCAGTCTGACACGGCTCCCGTGCAATGGACAACCAACAATCTAGTCAAACTCAGCTAATGAACTGAAACCGATCAACCTCGGACTAACTCGAGCTGTCTCTATGCGACGTATGAGCCAACCCATCGCGGGTGCTCACGGTGAGGCTTCAGTCCGAAACACGAAAGCGCAACCACAGCGAGTACGGCCAACCTGAACGAGAGGTGTCTGCTCAATCACACCCCCATCGACCTATCAGCGTTGCCCCGTCCCTGCCCACATAAGTGTCAGGGTCCCTGCCCATACAAATGTCAGGGCTAACCTAACCCAGTCTAAACTGTAAAGGATGTCAACCAATCACATCTCGTACTATCACATCACTAACTATCGCCATCTCACATGAAGGACGAAAAGGATGATAAAAACGAGGGAAGACATCTGAATCACCCATCTGGCTACAACAAAACCCGCCGTGGGTGACTCCTGATGGACAAAAATGTCATCAAGAGTGCGGGTCAACAATGAGGACAAAACGTCTCGGTGTCCACGGCCGACGACGTAGAAGGCGGCTGGTCCTAGCTCCGTTCCCGCAACGTTCGATCTCGGGATGGGCTGTCAGTCTCGATCTCCGAAAGGTGATGACGTCCATCAACAACAAAACCTCAAATACATGTATCAACAAATTGAGCGGTCACGCTCATNGTTTCGGCATGCGAAACGGCAAAGGAAATTTGGGATACTCTACAAGTTACGCATGAAGGAACAAGCTTAGTAAAGGTCCAAAAATTGCAAATGCTAACTAGCAAGTTTGATTCAATTTCTATGGACGAAAATGAGACCTTTACCGAGTACTATACGCGTCTACAAGACGTTCTGAATACATGTGCTAACTTGGGAGAGAAAATCCCGGATTCAAAGGTTATTAAGAAAATTCTTCGAACTCTTCCGGAACGCTTTCGGGCAAAGGTTGCCGCGATCGAAACAGTTAAGCATCCGAACGAGATGAAAGTCGAAGAATTAGTAGGCGCTTTACAAACGTATGAGATGACTTTTCCTACTAATTAATCTTCTTCCAACTCTTTCTCTAAAAGCACAGGGATTGCATTAAAGTCGACGAAGGAGGAAGATGAGGATTCGAATTCCGACGGAGAGATTTAACTTGCCGACTTCGAACATCAACTTGCACTTCAAACGAAAAAGTTTCGCCGGAATTTCCGAAAGAAGAACAATTCGGACAAGGCTACATCATCTAAGCAACAAACGATTTCTAAATCTTCTACATCTAAAGAGAAGAAACGGGCAAAGGCTTCGAAAGAAAAGGACGAATTTGAAGGCGAAATCCGATGCTTCAAGTGCAAAGGCTACGGTCACATCGCAACGGATTGTCCCTCAAAGAAATCATACACTAAGAAGGCTTTGCAAGTAAAGACGTGGGATGATGCAACTTCAAGCGATTCAAGCTCAAGTGACGAAGAAAAGAATGGAAATCTTGCTTTATTTGCTACATCTACCTTACCTTCGTCTAACGTTGTGTGTCCATCCTCAATTGCTACAAATTCCAACAATTCTTTTTCTTCACATGATTCTTCGAGTAACAATGGCGAAAGTGAGGAGGAATCAAACGACGACGATATAGCGGAAGCGTACAATCAACTTTTCATTGAATCAAAGAAGATGGCTAAATTGAATAAGAAGTTGAGACGTCGTTTGTTGGATCTTGAGGAGGAAAACAACAACGCAAAGACTTTGAATAAGGCTCTTGAGGAAGAAAGTGATTCAAGCTTGAAGAATATTTCGGACCTCCAAGAGAAGCTTAATGAAGCGGAATCAACGATCAAATCATATAAAGACAAGGTTGGATTTTTGGAGCAACAATTCGAGGAATCGCACACATCCAACAAGTCACTGACCAATCAAGTTCGTCAACTTCAATCCGACATTCAACGATTTTCTTCCGGATCAAAGAAACTAGATCATATGCTTGGATTGGGTCAAACGAACAAGCTTGGACTCGGATATGAACGGACATACGTTGAGAAGGATTTAAATTCAACTTTTAAAGTCTCAACAACTTCGAAAGAGAAAGTGTGTCATAAATGTGGCAAGAAAGGACACATTAAAAGGAATTGCCCAAATAAGGAAAAGAAGAATCAATCGGCAATGTCTAAACCTCAAACGGCATCATCTACAACTCGACTTCCCCCGCGGAATCATAAGAAAAATCAAGTTAGTCGAGTACCTCAAAAGAACCGGACTTCTAATGCACAACGCCAAGTTCATGCAAATCGAGTGCATAAGCCTCAACGACAAATTCAACCGAAGCCTCAACTGAAGAAACCACCAACGGTTGATCTAAAATCTAAGCTAATGACATCAAACGTCGACAAGCCAAGAAAACCAAAGATTCGACAAGTTTGGATCCGGAAAGGTGATATCTTTCCTTACTCCTCGTCTTAGTCATTTCTGATTTTTAGTGTAATGCTTTGATAGATGCTTGTTGCATAATTTTATTCATTGCATTACATGTTTAAATGATTTTTGGTGCATTGAATTTTTGTTTATTTAAAAATCATTTTGAGGAAAGGTGTTTAGGAATTCAAAATTTTCGAGAAAAGAGATGATTGAGATCCATAATTTTGGAGAGAGAAATTGTTTTTTCAAAGCTGTTTAAACGGTGTTTAACTTCACAATCAGATTAAGTTAAATTCATAGTAATTATCGTTTTTACTCCACTTTTTATTATTTTGACGATAATCTAATATATGATTTCTTAATACATATATTCATCAAAATTTAGAAATCAAATTTGATCTCTTGATGCTTAATTCATCTTGGTTGTGTGTGTTGGATATGATGGATGGATATTCTCAAATTGACTAAAATTCGTCAAAATTATTTTCAATTGTGAGATTGTCTAATTTAGGGGGAGTTTGATATTATTTAAAAAAAAAGAAAAATACTCCTATGTTTAAAAGATGTGGAAAGAGTTACATCCTAAAAGGAGTGTGAAAACTACCACCACATGTAGGAAAGAGCTACCACTCCGGTCGTCTGGCAAGTGTGTGAAGCTACCACATGGAAATTAATTGAAAAGCCGAAAATGTTGGAAAAAGTTTATAAATATTAAAATTTTCGGAGTAATAAGGTGCTAGTTTGAAAAAGATGCTCAAAGACCACCCCTAGTGCCATATTAGTTAAATCTCTATTTTGAATGTGTTGCGACAAATTGGTGTCAATTTTGTTGAATTTCTAAAAAAATTATTTTTCATCAACTTACATCTTGATGGTTTTGAATCATTAAATTTGATATTGAAATTTTGATGTTTCGATGTGTTTTGAAATTTTATAATATCTTATTTTCATTATAATGATTTTTGGAGTAAAAGCCTCAATTATATGAATTTAATTTAAATGTGATGGATTTTTAAAGCATAATTTTCAAAAATTTTTTTTCACATTTTGGTCCTTGTACCAGAACAAGAACCCGTGTACCGGTACAAGGTCTGTACCCGAGCGGAATATAACCAGGTATAACACTTCGATCTCTCTCAAATCTCAACCTTTTTCGAAAATTTTTGTTCCTGAGAGCTCCAGCGACTCTTCTTCAACCGTTCTACACGTTTTCCTCTTGGATTTGTAAGTGGTTTGCATCAATTTGTGAGTTTTTATCCCGGTTTTGCTATTTTTCTTATTTTTGCGGGAATAGGGTTTGATCTCTGTTCTAATCCGTTTTTGATGCAATTTTTTGCTATAGATCAGTGTCTTAGGCATTACCTTACTTGTAGAACACTTGAACAATATCAAAACATGTTATTTTTCGCTGATCTAAGATTTATGCTCTAATATGTATGTAATTTTGGGATTTTTCAAAAAGTTCGATTTTTGCTGAAATTTTTTGCATGATCTGGTTAGAAATAGCATTTGTATGCATTCTAATGTATTTAGAAATTTTTTTGCTATTTTTACAGATTTTTTTTCAAAAATTTTGTTCATGTATGCAATTTTTTGATATAGGAAAATGGCGTTTTTGCTCGTATTGGTGTTGTTGGTGCTAATGGCTGGGAGACGGAGTCGTGGTGGTGGTAGAGGTCGTCATGGGGTTTCTAAAAGGACATGCACAACTGAAGAAGCGTCCGGGTCTGATCCGGATTATCAGGCGAGCTCCCCGGAAGAACCTGAAGAACCTATTGCTCGACTTGACAAAGGCAAAGGAATAGCTGGTGAATCATCTCATGGTGGTGGTTCTCGTACTCGTGAGGGACGTACAAAACAAGCTGCGTATGTCCCTCCAGCACGGCAAAGGTTGTTTGCATCGAAGTCGTGCATAGCTGAACATTTTGTGAACTTTAATGATCTGGTTCGGGATGTTCCTGATTTTGGTCGACTGCTACAGCGTGCACCTATTGAGCCAGTTGGACGGGTCCCGGCCAAGGCTCCTTTCTGTGTAGAACTCATTCGGGAGTTCTATATGAATAGAAAGGTACTTGCTGAAGGTGATGAAACAGGTACTTTTATTTTTGAGACTATTGTGCGAAAGAAGAGATTCCCAGTTGCCACCTATGATATTGGAGAGATCTTGGGAATGCATGTGGACACTACAGGTCTTCTCTATACGTCAGGAGGATTCCAAGCATCAACTCACATGGATATCATTCTTGGAGCTATATGCAAAGCCGGTGTTTACATGACTCATGGTTACATTGAATCCAAGGATTTATTACCTGAGTATCACTTGCTATCCTTGATTATGAGCTATAATGTTCAACCCACCATTGGCACAAAGAGGATCCGTTGGGAGAGATTAGTGTTGCTATATCTACTTGGTCATCCCGAGCAGGCTCATGGATTGAACATCAACATTCCATTTCTGATCTGGCAAAGGATGATACACGTGATTCAGGGTGCCACTCGACGGGATCTACTTCCATTCCCTGTAATGATTACGAGGATTCTTCAAGCAAATGGAGTAGATACATCTTGTGACAAGTATGATGTTGGCCTTGGGCCTATTGACTCAGTGACTTGGGCTAAGTCGGTTAGCACTCTCAAGTCATTCCATCAGATCAAAGGGCCACCTCCTGAAGCATCTAGCCCAGCACCTCCACCGAGAGCAGCTTCTAGCTCTGCTCCTCCGCCTCCATCCCGAGGGAGTTATGATACTTCATCTAGTTCGGGGGGAGCGACGACATTGGAATCAGTTAAGGATGATTTGCGAAAATTAAAGAAGAAGGTGAACAACATTGGAAGGAAAGTTGAGTCCAGCATCAAAAAGTTTGAATTAAGTATCAAAAGATTGATGGATAAGATGGGGTGTCGACATGATGATATTTGGGAACTTACTCCATCTTCTGCCTCGTATCAGCGGTCATCTTCACGACATCCTCTCATTCCACTGTCTGGTGATGCTTTTGAGGCTGGGGGTTCTGGAGCTGGTGCTGGAGATGATGATGATGGTGACGAGGACACGGAGTGATTTCTTCATTGAGCTTAATCTCTCTCTTTCACTGCATTTGCTGTTTAGGACGATGTTTTAGATTTGCTTGCTTATCTTTCAGTGGTATGTTTTTACTTTTGTTTTAGGCCTGTAACTGTGACTAGACTACTCTTGTGCTTTCTAGTATGTTTTCTCTCTCTATTTGCTTTATTTTGGCAATTTTTGACAAAAAGGGGGAGAGCGTAGATGAAGGGGGAGAGCGTGGATGAACAGGCAAGCATGGATGAACAGGCATTGAACTAAAGCAGAGGATGATGAGTTCAAAAACAAAGGTGGAGATATGAACATAGGGGGAGAAGGAAATCAAGACTTCAAGACTCCTAGTTGCGTCTAAGTCATAGAGTCTGTTTTAGGAGTTTTAAATGTAGTTTTGATTCTCAATTTGTATTTGGACTACACGTGAGGAGTTCAATGTTTTGGTGATGACAATTGAATTTCGTTTTCTTTTTACAATGTAATTGTTGAGTTTGTGTGTGTTTTGTCACGAAATTGCCAAAGGGGGAGATTGTTAGGTCCTATGTGTTGGCAAGTTTCGTGGGTCGAGTCGGAGTCTTGAAGAAGTCCGGAGCGGAGTATTGAAGATCGAAGAATCCAAGACTTCGAAGAATCGGAAAGGACGCAAAACACGCAAAACATGAATCACGATGCTTAGGTAAGCTTTAAATCTTGTTTATGGTGATTCATACTTAATTATAGATTTTAGAATTATGTTTTCAAGTTGTAATTGATTAGAAAGTTTCTAAGAGCTTGTAAAACTCGAAACAATGCATTTTCAGCGAAAATTGCATTGTTGTACCTGTACAAGGATTTTCTGTTCCGGTACAGACATCAGCTTTTGCTGCAGAAAAGTTTGATGGTTGTTCCAGTACAACCATCATTGCTATACCGGTACAAGCCCTGTTCCGGTACAAGCTGTAGCCTATCCAGGGTATAGAAGCTTCGTAGAAAAATCTTCCGTCATGCTGTACCCTGGACAGCTTTCCTTATTCCGGTACAAGGTGCTGATTTTGGAAAGAAACCTTTTAATCCTACTCCGTTTTGATTCTAAAGTCTATAAATAAGCTATTGGGGTTCTCTATCTGTTTAAGCATTATAAGAATACATGTTTGAGAAACCCTAGAGGCTAGTATTTCATTCTAAACCTATTTTCTACAAATTAGCGTCTTTAGATCAAATCGAGATAACGTTTCGCATTCACTATAAGTCGATTTGATCTAGTATTCGCTTGGAGTTCTATTCCTTGGTTTTCTATGATACTCCTAAGCGAAGGATCACCATAATCATGATGCTCTTCATGAACGGCGTCGTGGATTCGGCGTGAACAAAGGTGGTTCGTGGATTCGGATCGTTGGCTCGTGGATTCGAGTGACGTCATGGATTCGGCGTGATTGAAGTTTCGTGGATTCGAAGTGGAGGCATTCGTGGATTCGAACGTGAGGGCGTGGACAACCCGGAGGGTAGCGCGAAGATTCATAGGAGGTTAAGAGAGGTTGAGTCCGTGGAGTCGGTAATCACCTTGTAATCTTTTCTCTTAGTGAATTATTTTTTCGCGTATTGGTCCAATGGGTTTTTCTCCAAGTTGGAGTTTTCCCACGTAAATCTCGGTGTGCTTTTTATTTTTCGCATTTATTTTTATTGCATCGAGATTTGTGGTTTTTGGCCGCTACACCTAGTCACCCCTCTCTAGGTGATAGATACAATCTAGATAGATCCTTGGGCTCCTCAAATCTTTCATAGGTTGGGTACAATAGGCCTCAAGTGTCACGCCCCGAGACCGGCAAAGGCCCTCCCGGTAGCGCGCCCAGACCCGCCATATGTCTACACATATAAGGCGTCTACAACAAAAGCGGAAGTAAAGCAAGAAGTAGAACAAATAGCATAGTGATAACTAATGATATCAGAGCGAGTAAAGTTCTATCATCTAAACCAGAGTAAAAGAAACATAACTGAACAATAAAAAGTAGCCATAAAGTAGTACAATACTATCTCCTCAAAAAGAAAAACAAAGATCCAAAAGAAGGGTGGTCTCTATACATAAACGGGTACAACTCACAACCTCTCACAAAATAAAACCACGAGAGGTAGACCACCTATCAAATCGTCCTCGAAGGAAGCTAGCTCGAAGCAACTCCCTTCCCACGGTCCCTAGCCTCTCCCGGCGTGGAAGGCTCTGAAAGAAAACATAAAACAGAGGGCGTGAGAACTATAATTTATAGTTCCCAGTGGGCAATTACTGACCTCAGCTCATTGCACCACTAGGCCCAAAAGAAAAGGGTAAGTCAAAAGCAATAGCAATAACGAGTAATTTGCAACTATGAAAGCATAATGAAAATGCTAAAATATTACTTGCAATTAAACATGGCATTTATGTAATGCACAATTATCTTGTCATGAAGGATGTCTCTACTTAGCCACAAATAATATCATGGTTTGCTTAATGAAATTATGAGGATTTTTCCTTATCATAGCAACATTGTTTATATGAATGCAATTAAGCAATGTCTCCTAGCATACAACATGTATGTATGTATACCCAAAGTCCAAATCTATACTAGAAGCAAGTCTGAGTAATCCAACTACTACTCTCTATTTAGTAGTGATTATAACAAACTCACCCCGTGTCGATTTCCATTTCCCACTAAGGACCTACCAAAGGTAGTCCAGCTTGTGCCGCCTAAGTGCCTGTGGTAGCCCAACATCCCTACTCTTAGAATGTGTCTGTCCCACTCGACCCAGTAGGCTTCTCAATACCGCACGAGTGAACATAAGTCGCGTAGGCTAACTCCGGAGTGCCGGCTTGTAGGGAGCGACCCTCACAAGCATGTGCGAATGAGCACAAATGGCAAGCAAGCAAGGTCAAAGTCTCAAGTACTCTACTCTCATGCCTCTCACATGGCAAGGTCACTAGCATCCCAAGGATCTAGTCCAAAGTCTCCAAGTGACGCTCCAACGCACACACTTGCTTAGTGCCTCTTTATGACACTTAAGCACCACAACTAATCATGCCCAATTCATGTTCCATATTTCCATTAAAACAATACTAGCTAGGTTCACTTTAGCCCGGGCCCAATGCCTCTTTATGACATTGGCCCAATCTCTCAAATAGTCTAAGTCCTCAAGCCTCTCTAGGCTTCCGAAAATCCCTAATGTCACAAGTGGCAAATAAGCTAAATGCATGAAAGCAAGGTCCATTTTCATAATAGGGATCTCAGTTTCAGTCTCAATCAGAATGCTATGTCACACATGCATGCTCTCTACTACATAGAGGCCCAAAATTTTACTATATGCAACATAGGCATTTTAAGCATTCTAAAATTCACAATAAATACATATAACAAGAATATGCATGCTTTTTCAATTAATGATACTTAATTCATCACAAATGAGAATTTTTCATTATGTGGCTAGGTCAAACCCACCGAACCGTCGCGTGCTCCTTCGATTCGCCGAACGAATTTGTCCACGAGTCTCAAAATACCCTAAAAGTATTGAGCGAAGAGATACATGGGCATTACGATCAACTATAGGATCAAACATTAACCATCTCAAAAAATAGAGTTAAAACTCACCTCTAGTGCAAAATCTCTTCCTAAGCTCCAAAATAGAGCTAAATCCCTTCCAATCCAACCCAAAGGAAGGCTCTAATCCAAGTGATCAAGCTCCAAAAGCCCTAGATCAAAAAGCCCCAAAATCAACCCTAAAATCTCATCCTACGGTTCCAACACAAGAAAACCTCAAATCCAAAGTCTAGATGGAGAGAAAGGGCAACAAACCTCCTTAGAAGCTCCAATCCAAGCTCCAAGGGTGAAGATCTCCTCTTTGACAAGCTCCAAGTTCAACCTCCAAGCTCCAAGGAAGAAGAGAGGGTGAGGAAGATGCTCCAAGTCCACTAGTAGCTCTCAAACTTCTTCTTCTTCCTTCCTTCTTCTCCTTCTCCTTCTTCTTCTTCTTCTTCTTCTTCTCTATCAAGGGTGTAGAGAGAGTTGAGAGAAGAGAAATGAGGAGAAGAGAGAGTGGATGGGTCATATAGACCCTCCATTGTAACAAAATCCAGCTAGGTCCCCCAAAAATCCAAAATTACAACAGCCCGGTTTGGGCAGTTTTCGCCCAGAGGGACCGGTCTCTCCCCAGCAGGGACCGGTCTCTCGCTGCGAACCCGGAGAACCAACGTTCGGGAACCGGTCTCTCCCTGCGCGGGACCGGTCTCTCACTGCGAAGACACGCTCGGGGACCGGTCTCGCCCACCAAGGACCGGTTGCCTCGCCGACAGCGCAACACTGCTCACTGGGGGACCCGTCTCTCCTTCCAGGGACCGGTCCCCGCGAGTAAAAACTCTCAGGACCAAACCGAAACTCAGGTTTTCGAACTTGTTAGGTCGGGAAAACATTCTACGACCCTCCACCAAGTGTGGAAAGCTCAAAACACATCCAAGCACTCGAACCTCGCAATTTGCAGAGGTCCAGTGTGTTACATCAAGAATAAAGAGTGCAAACCTGTTTCACTATAGGAAATCCAAGATTCGGGCGTCTTAAACCCAGTTCGAGGTGCCCATAACTTCTAGCCTGCACAAACAGCACCTCGGTTCCTCTGTTCGACGGCCTGCTACACCGCTATCCGGTTCCGGCGGATCTCACCTACCACAATCTATGTGTCAACACGATTGATATTCATGATGTGAACTTTCGGACCCAACTTTCGGGCACCGTAAACAGGGTCCGAAATGACTCCAGCATCTAATATAAAACAACACTTAGGATCTGGGCATCCTAAACTATTTTTGGGCGCCCTAAACTGCCAAAACTTCAGTTTTGGCTTATTTGAGTGTGTCGAGTCCGTTCACGCTAAAATGACTCTGACTCGTCCCGACACTCCACAGATATGTGACTAGTCGCTGATACTGTAGTCATTCCGTCAACTAAACCCTAGGGACACTACAAATTTACTTTCCATACGCCAGTTCTGTCATGATAATAATTCTCTTTTTGAGTTTGACTCTTTTGAGTTTTCTGTGAAGGACAAGAAAATCGGGATGGAGCTTCTTCGATGCCTTAGTTCAGGAACATCACTCTATCCACTTTCTTCTAAAGTTGCAAGTGTAATATACCGAATCTCCGAGTTATGACGCTAACTTTGACCGAATGGGTCAAAGTCTCCGAGTTACGACGCTAACTTTGACCGAATAGGTCAAAGTGAGGCAAGAGTGTGTTATGTGGCGTCCTTGAGCTGCTTTGGAGGTGCGCGATGGTTAGAAGTGAGCTTCGGGGTTGGTTAAGTGTTTTAGGCGCAAACCGAAAGTGAAAAAAAAAAACCCCGGAGTACTGCTGCTGTGAAACTGTAGCAGAAGCATTGAGTACCGATACCAGAGCAATGCGGTACCTGTACCCAAATAGAGTGTGTTGGTACAGCTCTCGGGATCCGGACTGTAAGAGATCGTGTACTGGTATTGTGATCTAGTGCTGGTACCAAGCTGGTCGAGTACCGATACTGGAGTCGTGTACCGGTACCAAGGCAACAAGGGACTAAGTTGTAATAGTTGATGATGGCTTTTGTGATGGGCTTATTTGCAATTGTCTCGGCCTATATAAAACCCTCAACCTTACACCTGTTAATTACATGCAAAGGAAACCTCGTTTCTTCCTCCTCCTCATCTCCTCTACCTTCTTTCTCTAGGAGCCCTTCATTTGGAGGCTTTGGAGAAGGAGATTTGAAGCAAAGATTTGGTGATTTTGGTAGAAAAGGAGCTAAAGGGCAAGGAGGATTTCGTGGAGCAAGAACCTAAGGTAGGTTTCATGCATTTTTTGAATAGGGTTTGGTTTAAATTCCCTAATTTGTTGGTTTTTAAGTTTCTTGGATTTCTTAGAGCTTGTTTATGCTATGGAATCATAGAAAAATTATGTTTTGGGGTATCATGTATAAACCCTAGAGGTAAAAATGGGGTTTTGTAAAATGACAGTTCTAACATGGATTTGATCTCTTGTAGTTCTAATTGAAGTGTAAACCGACGCGTTGGGAGGCTCGGATCGAAGTTCCGACGAGTCTACGTCGAGCTATTGAGGAAAATCCTCATTTCGGCTTCGTTTGTCGTGGGTCGAGAGGAGCGGACGTCTATAAATTGCGAGAAGTGGTTTCTCGCGCTCCGGCATCGATCACAACAAGGTGGGTGGTGCTATCCGAAATCTTCGAATCCTTCATTATGTCTATGTCCCTTGTTGAGCATATATGTATATGTATAGTTGACATTCATGCATTATAGGGTTGATGTCATTATGTGGCTAAGATGTGGGTAAACTTATGTGCTTACAAAGTAGAAAACATGTGAACCTCTAATGGACCATGACATAGAACCCTACAGATGTGTGACCATGTGCTTGACCATGACAATAGAAAACAAGGTGACATAAAGTCCGTTGGGAATGAATAGCAGCAAAAGAATAATTGCTAGACAAGGATAAACTATATAAACTTGTGGCAATTGTGGCATGGTATCCTCCAAGTGAGGATTGGATCATACTCACAGGTACTCTAAATGCTTGAGGTAGGTCACTCCATCTCGAGCGGTAAGCTCCGGAGTGTCATCAACTGGGTCGGTAACGGAATTCTCCCCAGCAGACGGTCCTGTCGGGTGGTAGCGGTATTCTCCCCGACAAAAGAGATTTGGTTTGGTGAGTTGGGTTTAACCAAATGGTTAACCAAGTGGATTGGATAGAGGTAAAATGGAACTCCATGCATCATGAGTATACTATCTCTATTCTGTTTTGTACAGGTATTATAGTAGCATTAGTTTGGTTACTTATCTGTTCTTTCTTTCTACATATGCTTGAGTAGACCTAGTGGGTGAGTCGGCGACGTTGGTGGCCAAACCCACTAGAAACTTTCATTAGTTCTCACACCATTAATCTTACAGATCCTAGCGCGAGCGGGGCGGTCGAGAATCGCGGCAAGGGCGTCGCGCGCTAGATAGTGGGCTTCCCCGAGTTTAGCTTGTACCCAATTTACTTTCATCTTTGGTATACGATGAAAAGTGTAATGTAAATGGACATGTAATGTATGGACTTGGACGAACACGGGATGAAATTTTGGGAGAATGAATGTAATAAAATATTACTCTTTGTATTTTGTTTAAAGATTGCAAGATACAATGAATGTATGTATAGTTAGTTTACTTTCACTGGTGAATGTTGCTTGCCCTTGTGCAAGCCATATATAATGAAATTCATCCTGGGCGAATTTATTATACATGTTGTTATTGTTGTTGAGCCTTAGGCGGACAGGGAAGGTTCTGTCCGTTTGGTGTCTGCGGACGTGTCCGAACCGACCAAATTGGCGGTCGCGAGGCGTGACAGCAAGTTTAAGAAATAAGCAACAGCTAGCACTGGTTGCATCTAGGTTTAATAGTAATATTTGGCATAGATGGTTAGGTCATCCATATTTTTCTGTTCTTTCTACATTTATTAAAAATAATAAAATTGTCTCAAATTCTATCTTAAAATTATCTGTTTGTAATGCTTGTATTATAAAAAAACATATTAAACTTTCGTTTAATGATTCAAAATCTCAATTTGATTTTTTCTTTCATATTGTTTATTCGGATGTATAGCAATCACCTATTTCTTTACTTTCTGGCAACAAGTATTATGTTATTTTTATTGATGATTGCTCTAGGTTCTCTTGACTTTATCTTTTAAAATCTAAACACAAAGTTTTTGACAAATTTTTTGAGTTTAAAATAATCGTTGAAAATATATTCCATAGCTCGATCAAAATTTTCCAGTCTCATAATGACACTGAATTTGTAAATGAGAAGTTTTCTACTCTTTGTTCACAAAATAGCATTACTCACAGATTTTCTTGTCCTTATACTATTCAACAAAATGGCTTTACTGGGAGGAAGTATAGACATTTATCTAATGTTGTTAGAAGCCTACTATTTCAAAAATACCAAAAAGCAAAAACATTAAATAATAAAAGGCCAATCTGCAATAAAAGGAGATTTTCTTAAAAAACATACGTCAAACCTAAAATCGGACAGTGCCACTATCTCCGACACAGTCGGACCATCGAAAACGACCTATTGGATCATCGAAAACGGAAATCACGTCCGAGGCCATCCTTAAGCCGATGCCTCAAAATAAAACGCATGTTACTATTCATTTTAGTGAATAGTAATAGTCACTATACGCCTTTAATAAAAACTCATTTTTATTTGAAATTAAACTAGTAATTTCAAAATTAAAATAACTATAAAAATATAACTGAAAAGCATCAAATTATACCATAAAAATCTCAGTCCTCACATCTTCCTATTCTTTTTTCAATTCAAATTCTTTTTTTTTTTTTCTTATTGTTGATACCAAAATTGAGCCGACCTAACCCACGTATGAGCCAATAAGGACACGTGGTACACCAGGAGTCGGTAATAAGGCGCCTGAAGGACAAGAAGGCGGGAATGGTTGAAGATTGGGGCGTAACTTCCATGAGGAGTTAGCATAACTTCCATAAGAAGTTAGCATAACTTCCACGATCATGGTTACAACCACTCCCCCCAACTACTTTCAACCAACTAATAATGTAGTCTATAAATAGTAACTTTGAAGCCTGCAATAGGGGTCTTTGCCCCTGCGCATAAAAGACTACCCTTATTTTCTCTGTATTTTATCGCTTTTCTAGGAGTAGTCTAAATGTAATCTTTTTCTTTTCCGTATTTACTGCTTTCCCTAGGAGTAGTTCCTGTAACTTAGATCTTTGGAGTCTGTCTGCCCCATGGGCATCACTCCCTTATAGAATATACTTGGAGTCTGTCTGCCCCACGGGCATCACTCTGTTGTAAACTACATATTTGCAGAGTCTGTATGCCCTTCAGGCACACTTTGTTCTTTTTATTATTATATAAAGGCATTCGGCTCTTTCAGCCGATCAGTCATTGTGTATTTCATTTATTCGGTTCTTTTCAGCCGACCAGTTACTGTGTACTTTTTCCATTCGGCTCTTCTGCCGACATTGATCCCTGCACAGTTCATACATTCGGCTCCTCCAGCCGAACCGATTCTATAGTAGTGGTTTTTGAACCCGGCTGACCCGATCCCTCGTCAGCCAAATCGCTTGATCTGTCGAAGGGCGCAAACTTCGAGGGTCACTATTCGCAGTCGTTTCGCATCCCGACGCGCTCCCAGAGGAGGAGGATCGTTGACTAGGTCAAAGGTCGGGACTTTCGGCCACCAACAATTTTTTGGCACGCCGGGTGGGACCTTATTTTTAAGGTAAATTAGATCTTTGGAGTCTGTCTGCCCCATGGGCATCACTCCCTTATAGAATATACTTGGAGTCTATCTGCCCCATGGGCATCACTCCCTTGTAGAATATACTTGGAGTCTGTCTGCTCCACGGGCATCACTCCCCTGTTCTTGTACTTTTTCATTTTCTATTCAATAGAAAGTCACGTTCGGCTATTCAGGCCGACCAGATTTTGTGTTGTGCTAGCCATTCGGCTCATCTCCCGGCTTAATTTCTGACTTTCCCCGCACATTCGGCTCATCCAGCCGAACCGGAGAGTGAAAAGAGCTTTTGAACCCGGCTGATTCGATCCCTCATCGGCCGAATTGCTTGATCCATCGTGGGCGCAAACTTCGAGGGTCACCATCTGCGGCCGCTCATCATCCCGACGTTCTTCCCGAGGAGAATTCTTGACCGGGTCAAGGGTCGGGACTTTCGGCCACCAACAATTTTTTGGCACGCCCAGTGGGACCTTATTTTTAACGTAAATTTACATTTTTATATAGATTATGGCTGATGATAACGCCATAAATCTACGTAATAGGGTCATTCCTAGAAATTCTGGGAGTGATCAACCTAGCGATTCAGACAATGCTGGCGAATGTCAAGCAGTTTTGCCAGTTGAGGGAGAAATTAGTGGACAGTCGGCTTATCAAGAGCCGAGTCTAACTCAGGTGCTCGGCCAGATGAGCCGAGTCTTGCAAACTTTAGATCAAAATATCCATCAAAGTACCGTTCGATTAGACGCGGTGCTGGCCGCCATCACGGCCTATAATGAAAATATTGCACGAATAGGGCAATTATTGACTCGAAATGAGCAACCAATGATAGGGTTACGAGGGCCTATGATGACACCAGTATTGCAAAATCCTGCGATACCGATAAATGGACAGCTCCAATACCAGGGGGCACCATTTCAAGCGGCTTACAGACCGGCCGTCGTCAATACCGGTCAACAGCCGGAAATTACATGGGGATTGCCATCACCTCCGCCGATGGCAACATACCAGCCCCAAAATGTAGGGGCTAGAGCTGGGGGGGCAGGCTCCAAATATTTAAGGAGCAAATCCCATAGTACAAAACTTCGGACCATTACAAGGACCGAATGCAGCACAAGCACAAGTTCCTTTGCAGGAAAACAATAATGAAATATATGCGCAAATCGAAGAAGCCACCCAAAATACTTTTGGAGTAGGCACAAGGCCGGCAATGCGGCCTATATTTAGATCACCTTATCCTGCAAATATAGACACAGAGCATCCATACCCGGCAAATTAGAAAATACCGAAGTTTGATAAATTTTCTGGGGATGAGATTGAAAACACGGTCGAACATGTGGCACGGTTCACGGCACAGTGCAGGGAAGCCGCGACAGATCCATTTTTAAAATTAAGATTGTTTAACACGTCGTTAACTAAACGACGTTTACTTGGTATATAAATTTATCAGCCAATTCCGTCCAAGATTGGGACGAATTAGAAAGAAAGTTTCATGAGCAATTCTATAGGTCGGGCCACAATTATCGGTCGCCGACTTGGCTTTATACCGACAAATGTCGGGTGAAACGGTCGAAGAGTATTTGAACCGTTTCAAAATTGCCAAAACCCAGTACTTTATGAGAATGCCGGAATCAGAGTTCGCCAAAATGGCGTTAAATGGTCTGCATTTTAAGATAAAAGACCATTTTGAAGATAAGTATTTTTCTAATCTATTTGATCTAGGTATTCGAGTTGCCCAATACGAGCAATTTCAGAAGAAAAGTGAGGACAATCGGCTGCAATGGAGCCGATATGAAAATCAAAGCAAAGGCAAGGAGAAATCCTTGCTAGAAGAACAGTCGGCTCAAGAAGAGCCGAGCCAATCGAGTGCAAGTGAAGAATCGGCTAATGAAGCCGAGATATAGCCACTTTCTTTAAGAAGAATTTCTTGGTAGAAAAACATTCGGTTCAAGAAGAGCGAAACTAGTCGAATAAAAGTAAAGAATCGGCTGATGTCGCTGGGATGATAAAGCATCGTTTTCCTAAAGCCGACCAAGACCAGCGAAACTAAAGCTTGGGTCTCGGCTGTGCTTTTGAACAGTCGATTTGGCACCAATAGTCATCCGAATGTTCATTCGAAAGACTTATTAAATAGAACATGAAGTTCACTTGCGAGGCAACACTGATAGACATAGATACATCGTATAGTTGGTGGTACAAGACTTGCTATAGTTGCAAGTCAGCATGATATTTTTTGGTGTCCACATTGTAGGAAGAATGACCATCTCCTATATTATGGTAAAAATTCAAATACACATGAACTTATAAAACTTGAATGATTATATTTTAAATTCTTTAATTTAACTTATCATTACTATTTTTTAGCGGATTAAAGGTACAAATTAAATACTACCATAAAGGATGATACTGATGTTGCAAATTTTACGATATTTGGAAGAGTAGCACAGGATTTAATTCGAGTCTCAGCACAAAATCTTGTTGCGGGAGTTCATTTGGACAGATTTATTTTGCTTTCTGCAATTAAAGCTATTCTTGGTCAAAAACATATTTTTCAAATTTCTCCGGACTTGCAAAGATTTAATGCGAACATCCTCTCTTTCCAAATTAGTAAAATTTTTACCTTAAACTATGATGTAAAAGGTAAATCACAGATTGGAAAAAATCTACTTATCAAGTGTAAGGAACAAGTTCAGTTATCCTCAAGCGGAAAACAAATTCAAGAAGAATTGTTTAAAGAAAATTCCCCAACTCCCCAAAAAAATTTAAGGTATCACAACTTTCTAATTCCTTATCCCTTTAATAATATATACTTTCTATGTTTTAATATTGTCATTTCCCATGACCGCCAATTTGGTCGGTTCGGGCACGTCCAACAGACGCCGAACGAACAGAACCTCCTTTGTCCGCCTAAGGCTCAACAACCACCAAAACATGTATAATAGTCCGTTCAGGAAGAATTTCATTATGCATGGCTTACACGAGGGCAAGCAAAACAACTACAAAAGTGAAAGTAATACTATCTAAACATTCATTGTACATTGCTAAATTGAAACCAAATACAAGTTTTATATATTACATCCATTACCCAAAAATTGCATCATGATTCTCCAAATACATACATCGTGTTTATGTCACATAGTTTATTTACATGGTACTTTTTATCAAGCTACAGGTGCATACTAAACTCGACGGAGGCCCGCTATCTAGGGCGTGATACCCTTGTCCCGATTCTCGATCGTCCGGCTCGTGCTAGGATCTGCAAGGTTAGTGGTGTGAGAACTAATGAAAGTTCCCAATGGGTTCAGCTGCCGACCTCGCCGATTCACCCACTAGGTCTACTCAGGCATATGTAGGCAAGAAAGGATAGACAGATAGTAACCAAACTGTAACTACTACAATGCTTGTACAATGCTGAAAGAGAACAATATTCATACTCATGAAGTTGATGCATACATGCTATTATTATCATTATCCAATCAACTTGGTTAACCTTTCGGTTAACTACAACTTACCAACCAAATCCCTTTTGTCGGGGAGAATACCGCTACAACCCGACGGGACCGTCTGCTAGAAAGAATTCCACTACCAACCCAATTGATGACACTCTGGAGCTCACCGCCCAAGGTGGAGCAACCTACCTCGAGCATTCAGACTACCTGTGAGTACGATCCAATCCACGCTTGGAGGATATAATGCCACAATTCTATGTTTAGCATGTCCAATCTATATGCTAACCAATTCATCTCATGATAATGCCACAATGTCACAAGTTCATTTTCCTTGTATACCATTCACACTACTTAGTGTTTCTCAAGCCGTCTAGTCACAATGTCACTTGTTCACTAGTGATTACCAAGTTTCATACATCTATAGGGTTTCTATGTTCATCATCTAATTCACATGTTCTTTGCTTCCAAAGCATACAAGAGTGCACAATTGCCACATTTACCCTATTATGCATGAATACACTATACACATATAACATGCTCAAGAAGTAATCAGACATAACAGATCATTCGAAGGCTTCGGATAGCACTACCCACTTTTAAGTGATGCCGGAGTGCGAGGAAACCACTTTCCGCAATTTATGGACGATCACTCCTCTTGCCCTGTGACAAACGAAGCCGAAATGAGGTTTTTCCTTAATAACTCGGCGTAGACTTGTCAGAATCTCGATGCGCGTCTCTCAACGCGTTGATTTATACTCCAATTGGGGCTACAAGAGATCAAACCTAAGTTACATCTCATAGATTACAAAACCTCAAATTTTCTCTTAGGGTTCACACAAGACACCCAAGACATGAATTTTCTAGGATTTCATAGCATAAAAAAAGCTCTAGAAATCAAAGAAAATCCAAACCAACTCAATTAGGGAGTTTAAACCAAACCCTAACAAGAAATTACAAGAAACCTATCTTAGGTTCTTCTTCTTGCTCAAGAGCTTCTTCTCCACCAAAATCCTCAAATTCTAGCCTCAATCTCCTTCAATTCCACCATGAATTGGAGTCTTCTAGAGAGAGAAGGAGAAGGATGAGAGGTTTGGATCATACGAAGTGTTTTCTACATGAGGAGGGGACAGGTGTGGAGGTAGGGTATTTATATAGGTTTGAATAATTACAAATAAGCCCCCCAACAAATCACTCACAACCCTCACAATTTAGTCCCTCACAGACTGGGTACCGGTACTCGGGACTTAGTACCGGTACTCGAGACTTAGTACTGGTACCAGCTCCACGAACCCGTGAGCTACGCGTTTTTGCTGCTGCACAGTACCTGTATTCCAAGTCAATACCGGTACCAGGCTTATCCAGTACCGGTACCCAACGTTAGTATCAGTATATGGCTTCGTACGGTTCGGACCCCATACGCTCTACAACCACACATTGGCTTGGTACCGGTACCAGAGTAAAGTACCGGTACAGCATTACTCTGGTACCGGTACCAAATGCCAATTCTTCACTTTAACAGCAGAATTGCTTCGGGAGTTTGTTTCGCGCTCGGTTTGTGCGGAAAACATTTAAATACCTCCGAAAATCGTTTATAATCATCCCCACGCCTCCAGAACTGCTCAAGGACATCACACAACCAGCTCAAGCCTCACTTTGATCAATTAGATCAAAGTTAACATCGCAACCCGGAGATTCGGTATGTTACAAATATTTATATATTTAATATATTTATTAATGATAGCTCTACAGACCATACAGAAAATTTAGCAGAGAATTCCGTTTCGAAGAAACAATGTCTTAGGCAACAACAATTCAATTTTTTTCCCATATTCAAAAGAAGTGCATTAAAACCTCTTCCGCACTTTTATTATTTCTTTTATTGTTGTTCTTCTTTTATTTATATATATACTGATTTGGTGAAAGAGCTGAACCAAGTGAGGACAAATAAAGAAGAATCGTATTATTCACCTAGATAAAGCAACTTATTTATTTTTACATTATGGTCCAGCTTTTAGCTATCTAATTTGTTTAGACTTTTGACTTTATGCTATTTATCTAAAGGAAAAACTTCAAAAACCCCCCCTGTGGTTTCGTGCATTCTCACTTTGCTACCCTGTGGTTTAAAACGTATCAATTTACCCCCCTGTGGTTTTATTTTTATCTTTTCGAAAGCTTTTTCGTTAATATTTCGTTAAATTATATACAAAAAACTTCAGATAACCATCTATATTTATCGAATAGTCACTTTAGTATCCTTTAATTTTAACTTTGTCACTGATTTTAAAAAAAAATAATAATAAAATTGATAACAAAAAGATAAAAACGAAACCACATGGAGGCAAATTGATACGTTTTAAACCACAGGGTAGGAAAGTGAGAATGCACGAAACCACGGGGGGTTTTTGAAGTTTTCCCTTATCTAAATATAGCAACTTACTTACAATAGCACTGTGCTCCAATGTCTGGTTATCTAATTTATTTAGACTTCTGATTTTATGCTCTTCTCATTTTTTTTTAAATGTATAAAAACTATAAAAAAATTCCGCGGCAAAGCGCGGGTGCCTTGCTAGTGTTATATAGCTGTACAGCTGAGCAATAATAAAGTTTGTAAAGGAAAGGAAAAATATAACACAAAGATTGACCCATGCAAACATTCGTTATACTTTAAGAAGAAACAAAAAAAACCAGGGAAAAAACAAAAAATCTGAGAAGCTAGGCCACGAGAGCAATTATAATGTACGACAGAAATAAATAGCAGGATACACCAGGTTTGAGAAAGTAATATCCCCAGTATCTAGTCGAACAAGATGTAGCCGCCTCGCCTCCTACACAAGTAGTACTGAGACCAAGCTCAAATAAAAGAGTCTTCTGATGATCTTACTTCGAATATTCAAGAGTCTCCATCATGGGGAACAATTTCTCCAACTTGGCATTGGAAAGAATTCCGTTAGGGTCGAGTTCCCTGCGTGCTTTGTTGTATGCATCAACCGGAAAGCGTTTCCTCAATCTAGCCTGGAGCTCAGCAAGCTCTTCCTTGTCTTTCGGAACCTGCACAAAAGAGACCATAGCAGGTGTTTGCCACCGAGCAAACTAAGCTTAAATGCTCCAACAACTTAGGCCGTGAGTATTTACATAGCTCTCTAGAGCTAAAGTAAACAGCATAAATTTATTCAATCAACACGAATTTTGCTTCAATGAAGCCAAAAATCGACGTGAAAATCAAACGACAAAAGTTTCATGCAAATGACTAAAACAAAAGAGGAACTGAAAATTATTCAGTCATCATTTGGTACCTCAATTTTAGCCCAATGCTCGTAAGCAGAATACTCGTCCCACAATCTGGTTTGAGTGAGACGTCTATAATTAAAGAACTCTTCAGTTATGTCCTTCCTCTGGCGAGCATCTGTTGTTGGCAGATACATGATTATACCAACCTGAAGAAAGAGAGATAGAAAAGTCAAGAAAAAAAACCGTAACTTAATATTTAAAACATAACTATGCAATCCCTGAACATAGTAGTGCATGGAGTAGAAGACTAATATGTTTTCCCGCACATATATATAAAGGCAACCTGTAAACCTCTAAATCCAGCATATTTTTGAAATATAAGGACGCCTATTAAATCATTCCTATCGATACATTTTAAGCTTTACTGTTCCCGTTCCAGCATATCAGAGAATGAAATTTCTTGATAATCTATCTCAAAACAGAAACTCCCATCACAGATGAAACCATAAAGATAAGTATAAGAGAATCGGGCTACCCATGAAAATATATTGTCTTTATTAGGGCTTGATGCGGGGCTCATGAGACTGCCACTGCAAGCCGTCCAACGCTGCTCTATTGGTGCAGGTGCTGGTATCTCCTCGCTCTCTATCAGCTGCTTCAAATCCTCTATGAAGTCCAAGTCCTTCATGCTCGGCTTAGCAAGGGTCCCAGCTGGGAAACAGGTCTCGGAGACCCATTGCTGTCCGCCACAATCGAAACCCAGAATTTCATCACTCCAACCGACTCGATATCCCTCCGACTTCCTCCAATATTCAGCTTCTGCCTGGTTGACATTTATGACATGATCTTTATTGAGAGGATCGAGGGCAAGGAGCTTATCCCTCAACTCCGTGAATGAGAGCTGGTTTATATCTAATTCATCACTTCTGACTTCGGTTCTGCAAGCATCTACAAACTAGCAGTCTAATTATGTAGAAATTTAAACTATCAGGTACAAATATTGCAAAGAAAGAAGTATTTTTGAATATTACGATTTATAATGACTATTTTCATTTAAGCAATACCATACACTATCCTTTGATTGGTGGCTGGATCAAGAAAAACCACTCAAGTGGAAGCTTGACAAGTGGACTTACCTATACTTCTTGAGTGAATCACAGTAAAGATCGCGAACATGTTGTAATGCTTCATCCTTCCCATATTTTGGTGTGAACTTCGGTTTTTTCCCCTTGGAAGGAGGATTGCACTTCACGACAACAACAGCGTCAGTATACGGGATCCACAAGTATTTTATGTGCTTGTTTTCAGCAAGCCATTTCCTGCAAAACAGAAGCAAGATTGAAACTTGGATTCTATGAAAAGTGACCAGGTTGCAAAAATTTCAAAAAAAAAGAAAAAAAAAACAGAAATAAGATCAACAATACTATCATGAACGTAAAAAGAAAAAAAAGGGATTACTTGTGATTTTTCCTAATCTCATTAGCATTAGTGACAAATGTGTGCTCAACAAGCTCATGTCTATCCACACACTGAAGGGTGACTTCCGCAACCACTCCAAGGCCACCTAGACCACACCGAGCGAGATAAAATAGCTCTGGATCTTTCTCCTTTGACAGCTCTATTGTTCCCTTGGCAGGTGTCACCAGTTTCATGCTAACAACCTGCTCATCGATGGGAGGCAATCTTGCACCAGTGCCATGGGCACCCACCTGTAGATAGATGCGTAGGGACTTAAACAAGTCTATATAGAGAATCAAAGAAAAATATGACTAACTTTACACAATTCTAAGATCAAAATTAACAGAAGAGATCCATGGAAAAAAATAGAACAGTAATTTAACAACCATTGAATCCTGAAGACATGCCTATGCCCTAAGGTTGAAGAACGGTTGGGACACAAATTTAAAAATTGTTTTAACCAATTTGAAGGTAGAGGAAACCTTAGAAGCTAGTTGGATATGAGCTGTGAATAGGGAGATAGAAAGTAGAATCGGTAGATCTACTTACATTGTTGCATAATTTGCATGTTGTATGTTGCGAGGCAGAAGCACGATAACTGTTAGCTGCATAAATATTATGATGATATATCTATCTGTTGGACTAACATGTTGTTTTGCCTCCTTTGGACCTGATGGGTCGAGCTCTTCCCTTGGGTGGCCGTCCCACTGGGAATTATGGATAATAGTTCTCATCCCACGTGTTTTGGGGATTTCAGGTTCACACGCGAGCGGCGCGGCGGCGCGAGGAAAGTGCGTAGCTCCGTAGATAGCGCCCTACCACTGTGACCAGAGATAGCGGTACCCCAAGTTGGTCTAACATAGGGGTATGAGAATGGAAAGGAAAGAACTAAGTTGTAATAAATTGTAATAACTTGATTGTATTTGGAAGCTAGAATCAAAATGTAAGGTGTAAACTGAATGTGGTAAATGCTTGTAATAGCATAGTATTTATGTTTTCGATACTTTCCATTTGCAATCTATGTTTGAATTCTGTTATTGGTTGGAATCTCGTGAATTGTATGGATTGTGACGCCTAGGACGTACATGGAAAACTGTCTGTTTGGCGGTTTGTTGGCGTGCCCGAATCCGACCAAATTGGCGGGTCCCGGGGCGTGACAGTTGCTGCCACCGTACGATCACCACATGCCACTTAATTAATTAGTGCATCACAACTCAGCCGAAGCAAGCAACCTCACCTTAATTTGCTCTGTATAATTAGCTTGGCTTAATTTTAGTAGCGGCGGCTTCATTAGCTCGGCCGCAACATGTATATATAATACACGTCTCCAAACTAGAGTCTAATTCTAACTCTAGTCCAATTCAACTCCTAAACACATGTCTATTTCTAATTCAATTAGAATTATACTCCTACTTATAATCCATATAAGTCAAACTAATCTAAATTATATCTTATCCCAATTAGACTAGGATTTAACTTCAAGTTAGATAACTACAAATCTAAACCAAATTTAACATGTTTCTCCTCTCTTCACTCTTTTTTATTTTATTTTCTAACGTTGAGATTTTGAAAGTTGGATTGACGTTCAATCAAGCACTCCTTTGAGACCGTGCAATCAAGGAGATCGGGATAATCCGAGGTGTTGTATCGCGAGAGCAACTACACCGGAGAGTCGCACATGGAGGGACTAAAGTTACTCTAGGACAGTGCATTGCACGCCTCACTAGACTAATTCCCGAAACCCCTTATCTTTTAATTCAGTTTTGTCTTTAATTTACTATTTATTTGTTAGTAGATTTAATTAAAAATCTGTAAAACGAAATCAAATTCCAGAATTTAACCCACCAATTTTCAGCCCAAGTCATGAACTTCCAAGCCTACATAGATGGAGCTAACTCCCTCAACCAAAAGTAAGATCTTTTCACAATAACTGTAGCATACTGAGAAATCACTTCAAAGGTGATATCATCTTGTAGTCAGACTAAGAAGAATGAACCTGGATGATGCCGCCGATCTGCTGCTCCCGGATGGACGCAAAGTTCTGAAGGGTCAACCCGTGCTCCTTGAGCGCATCGACAAGCTGCGCAACCCGTATCCCGGCCTGCACCGTAACCCTCTTGGCCTCACGGTCGACGCCGAGCACCTTGTCCATGAGGGCGAGGTTGACCATCCCAGCCCGCGACAGCCCGATCCCATTGGGCGAGAGGCCCGAGCCGAGGGGCCGGATCTTGCGCCGGTTGGCGTGGGCGTCCCGGACGGCGGCCTCGAGGTCCGGGAGTGACTCGGGCTGGAGGAGGACGCGGGTGTGGACCTCGTGGGTGCCGCTCCAGTTGGAGACGGTGTGGAGGTCGTCCGGGAGCGGGGCGTAGCGGAAGATCTGGGCCTTCTTGTGCTTGGCGTCCGCGGGGAAGGGGAAGGAGTAGTAGGTTGCGGCGCCGCAGCCGAGGAGGAGGACGAAGTAGCCCGCATACTTGCGGAGCTCGGCGTCCGAGGGGACAGAGGAGGAGAAGGGACGGAGGAGGAGGAGGTGGGGGCTTTTAGGGTTTAGGGTTTGGGAGCGGCGGAGGAGGAGGGGGGAGGAGGACGAGCGTAGGAGTCGCGAGAAGAGAGGACGCATTTTCGATTCTCTGGTGAGAGTTCAGGCTATCGGGGCTTGTGTCGTGTAAATTTTATTGTGTTGTTTGGTCGTGTGTTTCTATTGCCGTTTGGAAGGGTTTGGTGAGCGGTGTTCTTCTGCGCTAAAGAGACGGGGAGCGGTTTGGATTATGCAAAAATTCAGTACCGATATAATTAGGATGAAATTCGTCTTTTAATTTTTAAATTTATTAAAAAATACGGTTAAAAAATAAAATCGGTAATTATTCAGATACGTATTTATACGGATATTATACGTTCATCAATTAAAAATTCGGGATCAAAAATTCGGCTATATAATAAATATATAATAATTAATATACTATATTTATTATTATTATAATTTTTATATATAGATTAAATATATTTAAAATTATAATAAACATATATTAATAATATATAAGAGTTATATTATATATTTAGAAATATTAATAAATAATTACAAATTTATAAATAAAATATTATATAATGATATTTCTATATAAAAATAAAATACTATATATAATAAATAAATATTTATTTATAAATATATAAATAAAATAGCATACTTCAACTGCCCTCTTGACTTCTTTAAATAAAGTATGTGTGTAGACATCTCGAGCTTGTTTTTCAATTGGATCATATGACCATAAAGATGCTTCCCCACTAGCTGTCTTAAAATCTTGTTCATCCTCTTTCTCATATCGACTTGCAACAATTATTTCAAATTGTTGCACAAATTTATAGATGGAAGTATGTGAGTCCAATAGTATCTTCGATAGAGCATTCATGCCTTCACTTCGTTGTGACGTGGACATTCCTGCAAAGAAGGTATCGAAAAAACACTGGCGCCCATTGATGTCTTCCTCTCCATAGCAAACTTAGGTGATTATTATCATGCAAGGTATATCTCTAAATCAATGAGACCCACTCAGTTTCAAATTCCTTTATCGTTAAGCTATAATTTATACATAACTTTAATTCCTCTTCAAAGCCCTCCTTTGTGCTATAGAGTAAAGCTAGATGCTCTCTCGCTTTCCTCATGATGTGCCATAAACAACATCTATGAACAGTGTTTGGAAAGACCTCTTCGATTGCTTTCTTCATAGCTGGGTCTTGATCGGCAATAATAGCTTTTGGATTATATCCCTCCATCGCGTGCAACCATGTTCTAAATAACCAAACAAATGTACTAGCTGTTTCATCTCTAATAAGGGCGCAACCAAAAAATATAGATTGCTTGTGGTGATTCACACCAATGAAGGGAGAAAACGGTATGTTGTATTTGTTTGTCATGTATGTCATATCAAATGTTACAACATTACTGAAATTTTGATAAGCAATGCGTGACCTCCCATCAACCCAAAATAAATTTCGTGTCATGTGTTCCTCATCAACATTGACAGCATAGAAAAAGGATGGATCGTTCAATTGGATCTCACGAAAGTAATTTAAAGCACTCGACACATCAATCCATTGAAACTCCTATTTTTCAATGCCATCTTATTGCTTACATCTTTGTGTGTGAAAGGAACATAGTTTCTCCCTCCTTCTTTGGCTGCCAAAAGGACATTATTTGTGACGTGGAGATATTTTGCTCACTTAACATATAAATCAATTATTTCTGCTCAGTTGTGATGGTCCTGTGTGATCGAAAGAAATGAGCCTTCGATGGAATAGTAATCAACTCATGATTGTGATCCTTTTCAAATGTTACTATGATCCACTTTTGTGGTTCCACCATTCTCACCCTCATGTGCACCTTACAACTAGTACGTCGATTTGGATAGTCTTTCTGTGGTCTGCCTTGGACATGAGAGCCAGTAGTCTTCTCGTTTTCGTGGGAAGGTTGAGTTGAGTGACCTTGTTTTGAACAACAGTATTGATGTGCTGTCACCATATTATCATGTTTTTTTGCCTTGTAATGGGTAGTTTTTCAAATACTAAAGCCTGTTTTAAATGCATATATGTTATAAAAATCTCTAGCTTCTTCAAAACTATATCCATCCCAACATGAGGCTCATTATCTAATGATTCTCTTGGCATTCGGTTAAATCGAATCGGGTACGCCCATAAGCGGGTTCGATCCGACGGATATTATGTTATCTAATTGGATTGGAATTAATCTCGCTTTCAAATTGGAAAGCTAGTTAGAGATAAATCCTAGTCATATTAGGATAACAATTAATAACCGATTTGGCCTTATCTCTAACGCTATTAGGATTTTGGAATCCCTTATAAATATGCGGGCGATCCCACATAACAAAAAGACACAAGAACGTAAAAAAGAAAAGAGAATAAGAAAACGAAAGAGAGAAACCACATCCTCCATCAACCTATTATTCGAAGAG
>NC_033633.1:5972975-6004705 GCF_001540865.1 Ananas comosus | reverse complement strand
GGCGACGGACTCGGGCAGGTATGAGTTTATTCATGCAGTTATGTGTTTTCGGCATGATTGTAAAGTTGGGAGCGATTTTTGTGACATGCATTGAGCAATATAGTTAATGTACTACTATCTATGTGTAGTATAGTAAGGACAGAATGTAAGATGCCGAAGAGATTCGGAATTAAATGTCGTAACTTTTAGTCAAATTGACCCGAAGTGCGAGGTTGCTATGCTTCGGAAAGACGAAGGCGAATTAGATAGTAACAAGTGCGTTGTGGGAGTGTTTCTCGAGATGCTAAAGAAATCAAAATCTGGCAACGTGCAGTTTTTGGCTCCTCGGGGACGGTCCTGCGGGAGAACAACGGTCCCTGAACGCGTGAGAAGCCAGCAGAGGAGAAAGATTGGCTAAGTCCAAGAAAATAGGCTTCGGGAAACGGTCCCTTCCGGGGCGGGAGAGACCGGTCCCCGAGAGACCGGTCCTCTGGGTGAGACCGGTTGCATTGCCGCAGCAAGATTTGGCCCAAAACCGAGGCTTACTAATAGCACGCATAGTAGCATACAAGCTCGAAGTACGGGTACTCGTGAGTGCCGAATATGGATCGGTGATGTGAGTTTGTTGCAATAGCACTTGGGCATTGCCCAGTGTGAAGTGTGCCATTGAATCACTCGTGGGCTAGTGGCTTCGCATAGTGCATAGGAGCCGGTAGTATGACTGCATTGCTCGATAGAGCGTGTATCGCGTTGAAGATCCGAGGAGTAGATTGTGACAACCCCGGTTTCAAATGTGTTGGATTTTTTGCTCCTGGTTGGAGTGTGTGCGAATTCCAATGAGAATTTCGGCACCCAATGATGATTTGGGTCTACGCTAGCGAGCGAGAGGCGCTGCGCGTAATATTGAGACAAGTTTAGGCGTGGCTACGTAGTATTGGTGCCTTTGACCACCAATGGAGACCAAAGAAAAGGATTTGCAGATAGCCTTATCAAGTGAGTTTTGACTTTGAGTTCACGGACGAAGTGTTCGTGGGTATTGTGTGCGAAAAGGTGATGTGATGGTTGACCGTGGCATGGATGTATCAGATGATCGAAGTGCTCTGGTGAACCTTGAGCTAAATGGAGCCACGGGAGTTCGAGGGATTGGATTGGAATCGCCCGAGGTGGGCATACTCACGTCAAGGAGTTAGAAGTTTAGTGCGGGAATTAGAGAGCTTACGATGAGTGATGGCACCGATGATATTGCTTTTAGGCAAATGTTCGGTGATTGATTTGGGAACGCATTCCCTGAAGGGAAGTAAATGCAAAGAAGAGTTCTTTTGTGTGTTGCCGAGTGCAATGCGGTGTTTGAGCGCGTAGGTCGTCGAGTTCTCGACTTGCGCTATCCCCTAGGAGTGACGGGAGACGTAATGCCACTTGTGAAGATGCTTGGCCTGCAAAGTTGGATGCTGTTGGTATCATGAGCTCGTAGTAGTCCTCTTGGATAGTTCCCAAGAGGTGAAGCACTGGCGAGTGTAAAAAGTTGCAATCTAAGTGCCTCAATTGTCGAGGAGCTTGAATTGAGGTGTGGTTTTGAGTTTCGCGGACGAAACTCTTTTTTAAGAGGAGGAGAATGTAATTATTACAACTTCTAATTCATGAGTTATGATGTAATGTTAGCTTAGAAAGCAATTGGAATCATTCCGGCGAAGTTTGGGAGCATTTCGGGAGTGTTTCGAATCGGCATCAGGGCGCGGAGAAACGGAACCCGGAAGGCTATGGACCGAGTTTGACTAAATCGGCCATTAAGCCCCCGTCGGATGAAAAGATGATGAAAACCATGTTTTGAAAACATGTTTGGAGAGTCATCGGTTCGATTTGAAAAGAACGCGAGGTCAAACGAGCGAAATACAGAGCGAAAATCGGAGTAAAAAAATAGAGACTAACCAGGCGTGAAATGCCTAAAAATTGCTAAGTCTGGAATTCTGGCCTTTCGGGCGACCGGTCCTCTCACGCCAAGGACTGGGTCCCAGAGCCCGAAAATGCCCAGTTTGGGCTTGAAGCAAGAAAGAGGATTGTTTGAGGGACTTCGTTGGCATTTTGTGGCATGAGTTGAGTGTATAGAGAGGATTAGAAACCTCTCTTTCTCTCTTTCCCTTATCATTTCACCCGCCAAAACTCTCCCTCATCTCTCTCTCTAGAATGAGAAGGGAGAAGATGATAGAAGAAGAAGAAATAGAAGAAAAGAAAAGGGAAAAGAAGGTGAAGCACAGTGGACGAGCTTCCCTCCATCATCTTCTTCATTCACCTTGGGAGCAAGCTTCTTGAGGTTACAGCTTCTTGAGCTTTAATGGTAGAGTTCTTGTAGGGTTAAGTTTCTTATACTCTAAAGATGATTTTAATGGAATCTTAGCATTGCTATAGATCGGTTTATTGCTTTGATTCATGAGGATGAAATGGTGGATTTTGGCGAATATTGCATATTGGTCCAAAAAGGGGTTTTCGTAAATAGTTGAGTTGTGATCTCAATTGACCTATTACAACCTAATTGGGGGTTAAACGAACGCGTTGGTCGGCTCGGTTCGACATCTGGACGCAGCGTCACCGAAGTTATTGACGCAAACAGGTTGTTTTTGGTAAGATAGCGCAACAACGCGGGATAAGCTCCAAAATCATGAAAATGGATCCGGGGGATTGCTACAGATGTCGGGGATCAAACTCCGCAACAGCGGATCGCGATGGGATTGGGCCGTTCGGTGGTCTGCGCAGAGTATCGAGCCGAACCGGATCAGGATCCGCGGGAGGCGATTGACAGATGACGATTCAAGACATCGGACACGCGTATAAAGGTGGGTTGTGTAACGGAACGACTAGTCCGTTCATAGCCAAAGTGTAGTGTGTTTTCACTATTGATGCATTGAATAAGAATGTTAAGTAAGAGTGCGTGATAAGAATGCTAGAGTAGAATGCACGCATAATGATATAATAAATGCATATATGCATGATAAAGATGATGAGAAATGTATGCATGTGAAGTATGCTAATGAATGCTAGAGCTAAATCGCTAAATGAATAATGTAAGACATATGTTTGATAATGCATGAGTCTTTAAATGGGCCAGAGTAACATGGAGTCTATAGATCATGTTTTGAATGGATGCATGATGAAAATGCATAAAAGATGTGTGTAATGACATAATGTAAGAATGCTAAGTGAATTCATATTGATATGAAATAAGAATGCTAAAGTATACATGTAAGCATTGCATGCGGGTTAATGCTAAGAATGTGTGATACATGGCTTAAAAATGCAAGTACAGGTATGTAAGCAATGATATGGAGCAATGCTAAGAATGCTATGTAAGGACATATGTATAGCATATTAGATCGAGGCATTGACCTAGAGTCGTGAACCTAGGTTGAACAAGAGTGATTATTGAACGCTAGTGTCATTGAAATAGGTTATTCACGAGTGGCATGGTCAAGTATAATCCTAGGTGGGACAGACTGAAATAAGAATTATGAATGCATTGAAACCTAGAAGTCACCCAGTAAACCTAGGTTGTAAATGTAATGATATGAACCTAGATTGTCAAGTAAACCTAGGTTGGTAAATGTAATGATATGGAACCTAGAGTCAAAGAACTTAGTGATAAAGAATGTTGGACTTAGTGTCAATGAACCTGCTAAAGAAGATATGACATTGAACCTAATGTGTATTAACTGTAGGTTGAGTAAAGGCATTGACCTAGATAGGTTCGGATAACATAGGGTGATGACCAACCCTTCAGTAACTGTAAGTGCGATTTCCGAATCCCTGCTGCTAGTGCAGCGGCATGCTTAGTGCAGCATACAAGCTCGATAGTTCTTGGCGCGGTTGCATGTGGCATGTTCCTCTCCTACGGAAGACTTCGAGGTTGTTAATGGCAAGAACAATGAGCGCTTAGGGTGCATGTGGCATTGTTCTCTCCTATCGGGGATCTCGGCTGCGGGTGTATGCGGCATGTTCCTCTCCCACAGGGATCCTGACCACGGGTGTACGCAGCTCTGGGCGAGACCGTTGGGCGATGTGGTTTGTGATTGAGGGCTGAGGTCATGTGTGAGTTCCTTCACCTCGAGCCGGACAGAGCGGGACTATCGCAGTTGATTGACTCAAGACCGAGTCGGATGGCAAGTTGGCTAAGGTAAGTAACCTTAGGAAAGAAAGGCTAATGTGTATAATATTACTAAGGTGTGGAGTACCCTTAGTAAAGCATAAAGAATAAAGAATGAAGAATCAAGAATAAGAAAAGGCTAATGTTAAAGAAAGACAAGTAATAAAGAATAAAGAAAGGTTAATGCTAAAGAATAGCTAGTAAAGTAAAGAATGAGTAAAAGTAAAGAATGGATAAGAATAAAATGTAGAAGCAATTAATCTACTATATGAGTTGCATAATTTGCAATATTGCATGTTGTGAGGCAAAAGCATGGTAATGTTAGTTGCATGATTTATGATTTCATATCTATCTATTGGACTAATGTTGTTTGCTTCCTTTGACCTGATGGTCGAGCTTTTCCCTTGGATGGCCGTACCATGGGAACTAATGGAGTTATTTCTTCACCCCACGTTGTTTCGGGGTTTTACAGGTTCACAGACGCGAGCGGCGCGGCGGCCGAGAAAGGGCGTAGCTCCGTAGTTAGGCCCTACCACTGAGACCGAGATAGCAGCACCTGAGTCGGCTTCTTTAGGGGTATAAATGCAAAGAAGCCAAAATGTTGATAATTGTAATAACAATGTTGTAATAACTATGTTAAATCGGATTGTTTTGAAGATAGTGAAAGCTAATGTAAGAATCAATAAGAATTGTGATGTAAATGTATGAATGTGAATGCTTGTAATAGCAAGTAGATTTATGTTTTGATATTCTTATGCAATCTTTGCTTGAAATGTGTTCCTGGTTGGAAATTCGTACATTTGTATTGATTGCGAGCTTTAACGTACAGGGAGACTCTGTTCGCGGTACAGGGGAACCCTGTCCGTCGGCGGTCTGTTGGCGTGCCCGAATTCCGACCAAAGAGGTGGGTCGGGGGTGACAGATAAGACTTTCTAACTAAGTGTGGTAACCAAACAAATAAATTTTGATGATAAAATATATCGGAGTAGAGTAAGTCATTGAATACTGACATCCATTGCCATTGGACTTGAAGAACTGGTAGTAATCAGTTGGAAAAGAAACAGAATGGTGTAATTCTGTATGTTGGTAAATATTGAAAACCCTATTTTATCTACTTAAATAAGATTGGAAATAGGTATGAATTGTTGCATTTAAGTTAAGTGGATCCTATGGCAAAATTGCAATGTTAAGTATTAAGATGGATTCTACAGTTGGACTACCTCGATCCCCTATTCATTGGAGTGGGGTAGGAGAAAGGATTGTACTTGGTCTTGATGTACTCCAAGAAGCGGAGAAAAAGGTACGCCTAGTCCGCCAGAGATTTCTGACGGCTCAGTCACGGCAACAGAGTTATGCAGATAAGCGCCGAAAGAACTTGGAGTTTGCGGTTGGCGATCGAGTATTACTGAGAGTGTCGCCAATGCGCAGGATAAAGAGATTTGGTGTCAAGAAAAACTTAGTCCTTGATACAATGGACCTTACGAGATCCTAGAGCGAGTTGGAGCAGTAGCCTATTGTTTAGCTCCACCGTCGAAGCTTGAAGGAATTCACAACGTATTCTATGTTTCGAATCTCCGTAAATAGGTACATCATCCTAGACATATTCTGGAATTCGGACCAGTGTATTTGCAAGAAAATATGATATATGAAGAATATACAGTATGCATCTTGGATCGCGAGGTAAAGGAATTGCGAAATCGCACTATTCCCTATGTGAAAGTGCAATGGAGTAATCACTCAGGGCGAGAGGCCACTTGACATTGGAAGAAGCTATGCGCGAATCCTACCCACATCTATTTGATCAAGAAAATTGAGGTATGAATTTAAGTTTCGAGGACGAAACTATTTAAGGAGGGGAGATTGTAATCGACTGAAATTTGATTATAAGTTAATTGTGATCAAAGTGATCACAATAATGCTAAAATGGAAATTAAGGGCTTCTAAACTTAATTAGTAGCTTGAGAATAGCAATTGACATATCTTGAAAATGTGTGAGTAGGCACAAATGGAATCGAAGTGGCCGAGAACTCCAAATTGCTATTGCTACTCTAATGCTGAAAATTCTAGTTAACTTGGTCGAAAATGATCAAGTTAATGCAAATTCGAGAATTAGATGTTACCAAATTAATTTGGTAGCTTGGGAAGTTCATTTGGCATATTTTTGATATGCTCGAGTAAAATTAGAATGAATTAAATGTGAGGAAATGGCAGTTGGAGCAACTGCTGTTGCTGCTGTTATTGAGTTACTGATGCACTGGGTACCGGTACACCAAGGTCCTGGTACCGGTACACAGACCCGGGCAGCAATTGACTTCAATGCAAATTCAGTGTTCTAATGGGCCAAATTGCAATTTTTCAACCTTATCAGCTCACCCTTAGTGGATTACACTTGTCCAGTACCAGAAGTATCACTTCTCTCTCTTTTCTTTCATCTCTTTTCCTCTCCTTCTCTCTTTCTATAGGCTGATGGAAACCTAGGCTGATGGAAACCTAGGCTGATGGAATTGAGTTCTTTTGTATTATGAGCTGGGAGCAGGAAATTGGTGTTGTTGATGCTGAATTTGAATTACCTGAGCTAAGAGCAATTTGGAAGAGCACTTAAGGTAAAGTGGATTTTATAAGTGGTTATAGTCCAATTAGTTTGCTTTAGAAGTGATTGATGGAAGAATTTCTGGTTGCTGAAATTCCTAGTTAATGTTGATCAAAATGATCAACATGATGCCAAATTGGAAATTAATTGCTTCCAAATTAATTTGACAACTTGTAGAGATATATTAGAGTAAATTGGAAGTGCTTGAGCGGACTTAAAGTGAGTTGGATGTGCAAAGTAAGCTTCAAAGTGCTGCTGCAGCTATTTGTTTTAGTGCAAGGACTGAATTGTAAAATTCAGGGTGGTAATGCAGTTTTGCTGAGTTAGAGGGTTAAAGTGAAATTGTTTGTCCTTATCACTTAATCCCTGTCAACTTACATCTGCCCACATATCTGAGACTTATCCCACAGCCCTTTTCACTTCTCTTTCCTCTCTCTCTCTCTACGTAGCAACAAGTAAGAAAAGGTTTGAGAGCTTGATGTTGGCAGCTTAGAGGTTTGTTGGGCTGAGGAGAAGATTTGATCCAAGCATGAATTTCTGCCGATTGGAATTGCTAAACAATCTGAAACAGCCTCTAATCAAGGTAAACTTGATTAGTAATTATTCATAGATAGGTTAATCAGTTGGAGAGGAAGTTTATATGGATTCTTGCTATTAGAACAGCAAACTTGTGCTGTTGGTGCTGCCGAACTTAAAGGGGGAACCATTTAAAGTTGTGAGCAAGTGAGTTCAGCATCTAATTAAGGTAACTTTGTTCTAATACTTGGTTATAGTCAAAATTGTTGCTTTAGAATGGTTCGAATTAGGAGTTGTACTGCTGAAATTTCAGATTGGTGAGTTGAAGTCAAGTTGTTGTGTTGTTGGTGCTGAGATCAACTGGATAAGATCCTGGATGCTTGGCCGAAATGAAAACAAGCAGGGATTCAGTTGAGAAGATGAAGTTTGAGCTGACAAGAGTTTAGTTGAGAGGAAAACCTTGAAGAAGTTCCAATTTCTGTGATTAGCTTGGAGTTAATTACATCTGGACTGATCTATATAGAGGAAGTATGAAAGGATTTCATATTGCTGAAATTCAGCTTGAGAGCTGGGGCTTGAGTAGTTGATGCTGAATGAAATTTGGAGAAAGCCTAAATTAAGGTAAGATTGATTCTATATTTAGTTGAGCTGAATTACTTACCTTGGAAGGGATGCTTACATGTACCTTGTGTTGCTGGTAGTGGCCGAAGTGAAGTGAAGGCTTGTAGGAGCTGCTAAGTTGAAAAAGAATTCAACAAGGAAGCTTAATTGCTGCTGGGACTGAAGCAAGTGCATTGATTAATCAGCTAAGTGGCTGCAGTTGAGGTAAACTTGATGTTAATTCTGAATAGAGTAGCGGACTAGCTGCTTTAAGACTGATCTTATGTAACTAAAGCCGAAAATTGTGAAGCTCAAATACAGAATTTCAGCATTGAACTCTATCGACTATTGGAGTTGGAACTAGCCAATGGAGTAGTAGATCTGGCAAATTTCAGATCAGAGATGATTAGAGCAAAGTTGAGCTTGATTAGCTCTAATCTTTAAATGAAATCGAGAGTAAATTCACTCTGATTTCTGTGTAGAAGATCTGCCAGGAAAGTTAGCAAAGCAGTGAAGCAAGTGCAAATTTCAGCATGGAAGGTAGTTTGTTAATAAAGCTGTAATTTATAGAAGAATCAGAGATGAATTGATTCAATTCCCTGGTTTAAATGATGTCCCCTGCTATGTAAAGAAATTAATAAAGAAGTGATGTGAACTGAACTTCTAAGTATTATAAGATACTTTCTAAATTGTGAAGTAATTATGGAAACTCATGGAACCAAATTTCAGCATTGAAGGGTTCACTTTGGCAACTGAAATCAAACCAATTAAACTAAATGGGAGCTGTAGTTGAGGTCAGAGTATTGTCCTGATGAGGTCTGAATGCTGAAAATTCAGCATAAGCTAGAATTTCAGCATGATGCTGAATTTCTAATGAAGCTGAAACCTTTAAACCTTATGGATGCTATTGAACAACTAATGCTATGTATAATATATGCATAGTGTTAAGAAGAAGATTGAATTGAGATAGCTTCAGTTCTCAATCAGAGTAGAATAATCGCTGAGAAGAGAGTATAAGAGATTCCTTAAATGCTGAAATTTCTAAGTGCTTGAAGCTCTATTGAACCAGCCCTATATTATGTGTGTTAGTAGTATATGCACAGTAGTATATGCACATATATATAAGGTGGACTTGAAATGCAAAGTTTGCGAATTTGAACAGATGACTCTAATTTAATCTCTTTTATTATTATATAAATAAAGGTTAAACTTGCTCGAAAGTTTAAATTGACTTTCCGACAGGTCGGCGACGCGTTAATTACGGTAGAGGCCGTTCTAATTCTATTTGCACCAAATCGCACGAGATTGTTCTTGACACAGTTCGAGACGTGGATTCTAGTTGTTGATACCACTACAGGTGGGTGGTGCTATCCGAAGTCATCGAATCCCTCTTTATGTCTATGCTATCTTATTGAGCATATCTATATATGTGAATTATATCATATTCATACATTATAGGGAAAAGTGTTATTATGCAATTGAATTTCTGTCAATGTAAAGAACATGTGGGCCATAGAATATGAACATAGAACCCTATAAATATGTGAACTTTACTGTGGACTATAACAATAATAAACTTGGTGACAATCTAACTAGAGATTTGGTTAGCATCGAGAAATGAAATTATGAAACTAGCATAAAGAGCTAGTTATAGTTAAAGTGTGACATTGTCTATTGTTGAATCCTCTAAAGGAGGATCAGATCATATTCACATTCGTTTGGTTCAAGGTAGGTCGCTCCTCCTTGAACGATGAGCTCCGGAGTAGTCATCTTTACTGGACCAGGAGGTGCATCTCCCCCAGTTGACGGTCCCGTCGGGTGCAGGTTGCGACTTCCCGATATTTGGGATAGCGTCAGTGAGTTATTGTTAACCAAAGGGTTAACCAAAAGATTGGGTAAAGTTAATGAAAAGCATGCATGCATATTTACAGTTTTCATATACTACTTTCTTCCGCTTTGTACAGGCATTGTAGTAGTTACATATTATAGTTGGTTACTATCTGCTTTACTTTTCTTGCCTACATATGCCTGAGTAGACCTAGTGGGTGAGTCGGCGAGGTCGGCAGCCGAACCCACTGGGAACTTTCTTGTAGTTCTCACACCACTAACCATACAGGTTCCAGTGCGAGCGTTGTGGCCGAGGATCGAGGCAAGAGCCCAGCATCCTAGCTAGCTGACACCAGAGTTATAGTTGTTTAACATTTTGAGTTCATGTATCATCTATTTTGATGTACAGAGACATGTAAATGAATGTATATAAAGCATGTAATAACTAAATGTTTCAGTTATATAAAGTTTTAAATTACAGTGGATTTCATGTTTAGTTAGACTTACTATCACTTGTGTTGTTGCTTGTCTTTGTGCAAGCCATGTATATTGAAATGTATCCTGGGAATTGTTTATTTCTTTATACATGTATTCGTTGTTGTTGAGCCTTGGGCGAACAGAGGAGGTACTGTTCGTTCGGCGTCTGTGTACGGGCCCGAATCGACCAAATTGGTGATAGCGGGACGTGACAAGAGATCTCTCTCATCTCTCTATATCTCTCGCTCAAATTCGCGGGGTTGGTGGAGAAGATGCTTGCGAACGCGTTGGAGGCGACGGATTGAGCTTTCGTGCGCCCGTTGGAGCGGTGTGTTTTCGTAGCGGCGTTCACATTGAGGTAAGATTTTAGGATTTGGCTTAATCCTTAGTCTTAAGTGTTCTAATAACCTCTAATGAGCATTCTAAACATGTTTGCTCCATTTAATTTGGATTATTTGGAGATTAATTCATGTTAGGCTTAGAAAATGGGATTTTGTAAAATATAAGGGTTTGATCTCATTTGACCCTCTGTAAACCTAATTGCTAGGTAAACGAACGCGTTGGCGAAGACGGTTCGACGATTCGTCGAGCCGTTGCGATATCGTTTTCGCCTGGAGGGCCGAGGCGATATCGTAAATTCATGAAAATGGATTTGAAGCATCGTGGCACATAACCGAAGACCTTTAATTTTCGGATCGTGAATTGGAGGCCGTTCGAGTGGTCGCGTGAGAGATCGGGCCAAATCGGGTGCCGGGTGCCGCGGGAGGCCGATTGCAAGTGTCGACAAGCAATCGGAATGCGAAATGAGGTGGGTTGTGTTTACCGAAGCGACTAGGTCGCCCTTTATGTCTAGGAAATGAGATTTCATATTGATGCATGTTAACATATTATAGAAATGCTAGATAAATGTATGTGATTAATGCTTTGAATGCATAAGATAAAAGGGCATATGAATGTTAACATTATAAGAACATGATAAGAGGAATGCATGATGACTTAGTGTAAATAGTGCTAGATGAATGCATTGAGTAATGATAAAGTTTACATGATAAGCATGCATGGGGATAATGCTAAGTAATGGTATGATAAGCATGATGTAGAAATAATAAATACAAGCATGTGGCTAATGCTAAGATATACTTGATGATCATGTTGTAGAGATACTAATGTTAAGAAATGAAAATGTGCATATGGACAATCTATATACATTAGATCGAGTGGCATTAAACCTAGAGTCATGGACATAGGTTGGACATAGAGGATATGAATCTAGTGCCAAAGAACATAGGTTGGACATGAAGTGGCATTAAACGTAGTGTATTGAACATAGGTTGAACAAGTATAGTGTGAATCTAGTGTCATGAACCTAGCAAACACTTGTGGCCTTGAGCATATATATTTGTATCATTCATACATAATAGGGCTAAGTACATGTGAACCTTGGTTACTTTCAATGACATGTTTCTAACGTAGTTGAACATAGAGAAAGATAGAACCATAATGGACATGTATGTTAGAACCCTATTATTGTGTGAATGTGAGAGTTGGACTTGGACATTAGTAAACAAAGACAACATTGACAATAGAGACATTGATATGCATAGAGGATATAGTTGTTAAACATAGTTTAACCAAGAGTGGCATTGGACCATTTGACATAGAGTAGCATGATTAAATAGATAGAAACCTATTGTGACATTGGCATTGTGACTAGTGGCTATGAATCCTCAAGTTGAGGATTGATTGATACTCACGATAAGTCTTGGCTTGAGGGAGGTAGCTCCTCCTCGGGCGGTGCGCTCCGGAGTTGGTCACCACTGGGCGTGGTAAAGTCCCACCAGTTGACGGTCCCTAGGGAGGTTCGAGTCCCCCGTTATTAAGGGATTTGGTTGTGAGTTATTGGGGTTAACATGGTTAACCGGTAAGATTGGGTCATAGCCAAATGAGTGTACAACAAGTATGCATTATGAGTTATGGATTTGGTATCCCAGTTGAGAGGATCTAGGGCTGAGGTGTATGTGAGACGTCCATCGCCTCGAGCCTGGTTCTAGTGCGGTACTCCGCAGACGATTGACTCAAGACCGAGTCGGGTGGTTAGCCTTGTAAAGGTAGATGAAACTTTATGATTAAAACGGTGATTGACAAGAATCTATGATAAAGGAAACCTTAGATATCAAACGGATGAGCTATGGTTAGCAGAATTGAAGGTAGTATCGAATGAACTACTAGTTGGTTGCATAGTTACATTATTGCATGATTTGCATATAGCATTACATTATTGCATTCGTGAGGCAATGCATGGTTTTATTCGTTGCATAATCAAGATATATATCTATCTGTTTATTGAACTAACTTGCAGTTGCCTCCCTTGGACCTATTGGTCGAGCTTTTCTCTTGGGTGGCCGTACCTACTGGGAACCATGGAGTTGGTTCTCACCCCACGTGGTTTTGGGGTGTTTACAGGTTCGCACGTGAGCGGCGCGGCGGCGCGAGGCGAGGGCGTAGCATCATAGTTAGCGCCCTACCACCGAGACCAGAGATAGCGGTACCCTGAGTCGGCCTTACTTAGGGATGCAAGAAAATGAAAAGGATCAAGTTGTAATAATATTGATAAAGCTAGATTGTATTTGGAAGCTAAAAAGAATGTATTATGTAATTGTGATGTAAAATGAATCTAATGTGAATGAATGTAATAATATAGGATGTGTTTATGTTGTTTGATACCTTCCATTATGCAATCTTGATTGAAATGTGTTCCTGATTGGAACTTCGTACATTGTATTGATTGCGAAGCCTTGAATGTACATGGGAGACTCTGTCCGCGGTACAGGGAAAACCCTGTCCATTCGGCGATCTGTTGCGGCGCCGCGACCCGGCCAAATAGGCGGGCGGTCGCGGGGCGTGACACACATCCCAAGAGTAGGGATGTTGGGCTACCACAGGCACTTAGGCGGCACAAGCTGGACTACCTTTGGTAGGTCCTTAATTGGAAATGAAAATCGACACGGTGTTGAGTTTATTATGATCACTACTAGTCAGAGAGTAGTAGTAGGATTACTTGGACTTACTTCTAGCATAGTTGTGGACATTTGGGTATTCATACATACATGTAGTATGCTAGGAGATGTTGTTTATTGCATCCTTATATGCATTGTAGTCATAACCAAGTATTACTTTCATATCTGTATAAAGTAAAGCATGATATTACTTGTGAACATATATATCCATGACAAGATAAAGTCGCATTAGGAATGCTATGTTTAATTGCAAGTTGTAGCTTAGCATCCTAATTATTATGCTTTCTAATATGCGATTTACTCGTTACTCTTATTGTTAGACTTACCCTTTTCCTTGGGGCCTAGTGGTGCACTGAGCTGAGGTCAGTAATTGGCCACTGGGAACTATAAATCATAGTTCTCACGCCCTCTGTTTTGTGTTTTCTTTCAGAGCCTTCCACGCCGGGAGAGGCTAGGGACCGCGGGTAGGGAGTTGCTTCGAGCTAGCTTCCTTTGAGTACGATTTGATAGGTGGTCTACCTCTAGTAGTTTCATTTTGTGAGAGGTTGTGAGTTGTACCTGTATTTGTAGAGAGACCACCCTTCTTTTGGATCCTTGTATTCCTGTTGAGAAGATATTATTTGTACTACCTTATGTTTACTCTTATTGTTTAGTTATGCTTTCTCTACTCTCGCTCTGATATCACTAGTTGTTACTGCTCTATTTGTACTATTTCTTGCTTTTACTTCCGCTTTTATTGTAGACGCCTTATATGTGTTGACATATGGCGGGTCTGGGCACGCTACCGGGAGGGCCTTCGCCGGTCCCGGGGCATGACATAGGGTGTAGAGAGAGAGTTGAGAGGAGAGAAATGAGGAGAAGAGAGAGGGGATGGGTCATATAGGCCATCTATTGTAACAAAATCCAGCTAGGTCCTCCAAAAATCCAAAATTGCATTAGCCCGGTCTGGGCAGTTTTCGCCCAGAGGGACCGGTCTCTCCCCAGCAGGGACCGGTCTCTCGCTGCGAACCCGAAAAATCAACGTTCGGGAACCGGTCTCTCCTTGTGTGGGACCGGTCTCTCTCTGCGAAGGCGCGCTCGGGGACCGGTCTCGCCCGCCAGGGACCGGTTGCCTCAGGGCTGCCGCAGCACTGCTCACTGGGGGACCGGTCTCTCCTTCCAGGGACCGGTCCCCGAGAGTAAAAACTCTCAGGACTTGTCCAGAATTCCAGTTTTCGAACTTTTTAGGTCGGAAAACATTCTACGACCCTCCACCAAGTGTGGAAAAGCTCGAAACACATCCAAACACTCGAACCTCGCAATTTGCAAAGGTCCAGTGTGTTACAAGAGAGATGGTTTGACAAAGGCCTACAATTCTTTATATGAGAAGTGTTCGTTACTTGAAAAGAAAAAAGAGACTCAGGTGGAGAACATCAATTTTCTCACCAAGCAATACTCGGAAGCTAGAGAAGCAAATATGGAATTCACCAAGACGATCATTCAACTGAAGTCGGATTTGAACCAATTTTCGTCTGGCTCAAGTAAACTTGACAAGATGCTTGGACTTGGTCAAACAAACAAACTTGGATTTGGTTATGAACGGACGTATATTGATCAAGTAACGAAGAAAGATGATGAAAATTCGTCAACTGCTGTTCCTAAACTTTATGGTAAGTTCGTCTCTCCTAAAAATAATTTGGCTAGCAAAACTTGTCATATTTGTGGTGTTTTAGGACACATAAAGAAATTTTGCAACCAAAAGGGAAAGAGCTCAACAGCACCTATGAAGAATGATCCTAAAACGACAACGAAGTCAACTTGGACTCCAAAGAAGGCAGGTCATAAGAAGAGACAAACTTGGACACCAAATACTCCGAAGCCAAAGGCAAAACAAGCATGGAAACCAAAGAAGGAGGATATGAAGAGGAAGCCAATTCAAATCGTCGACAAGCCACGATTACCAAAAGCAAGTAAATCGACGCAACCCAAAACACGTAAGGTTTGGGTGCGCAAAGGTGAACTCTTCCCATGCCTAGTCATTCACACTTCGCTTCATGTTTACGATAATACTTCATGGTATCTGGATAGTGGTTGTTCCCGCCACATGACCGGAGATAAAAATTGGTTTACTTCTTTGAACAAAATCTCCGGAGGACTTGTTGTTTTTGGGGACGGTCGGTCGTCAAAAATTGTTGGAAAAGGAACAGTGACTATCTCAGATGGCCCTACCTTGAATGATGTTTTCTATGTTGAGGGGCTGAAATCTAATCTTGTAAGCATAAGCCAAGTGTGTGATGATGGGTATTCTGTTAATTTTTTCGATAAAGAATGCCATGTGACTCGTGATGACAATCTTTTCTTAAAGGGCATTAGATCTCAGAATAACTGTTATATAGTTCCTAGTTCTTCGACTGAACATTGTAACCTAGCGTCATTAGAAAGTGAGACTTTATGGCATGAACGACTAGGTCACATAAACTTTAAGGAGCTATCCAAGATAACTAAGAAGGAGGTTGTTAGAGGTGTACCTAAGATTGACTTCAAAGAGAACACTGTGTGTGGGGGCTGTCAATTGGGGAAACAAACTAGGTCCGCACATAAGAATTTGAACCATTTAGGGACATCTAAACCTTTAGAATTACTTCACATGGATTTGATGGGACCATCTAGGATTCAAAGTTTGGGTGAAAAACGTTATATCTTGCTCATTGTTGATGACTTTACTCGTTTTGTATGGAGTGCTTTCTTACGTGAAAAAGCTGATACTTTTGACTCTTTTTCTGAGATTTGTTTCCGTCTTATGAATGAGCGTAATGATAAAATAGTACGTATTCGAAGTGATCAAGGGAGAGAATTCATAAATTCAAAATTTGTTGATTTCTGTGTTTCAAATGGCATAAGACATGAATTCTCAGCTCCTTATACACCCCAACAAAACGGAGTTGTTTAACGCAAGAATCGGGTTGTACAGGAGATGGCACGTGTTATGCTTCATAGTAAGAAAATTGCTTTACACTTTTGGGCCGAAGTAGTTAACACAGCTGTCTATGTTATCAATCGGATTTATATGCGCCCGGATACCTTAAATACTCCGTATGAACTTTGGCTTGGTAGGAAACCAAATGTTAAATACTTTCGTATCTTCGGGAGTAAATGTTTTATCCTTCGGGATCGTGAAAATCTTGGAAAATTTGACTCTCGAAGTGACGAAGGGATCTTTCTTGGTTATTCTACTTCAAGTCGTGCTTATCGTTTGTACAATTTACGATCTAAGACGGTGATAGAATCTATTAATATAAAAGTAGATGAAGCTTCTTCAGTAAATTCTTCTGTGAATGGTCCTTCTAACTCCTTGATGAATGATGATGATAATGATTCTCCGTTTGTATTGCCTGTGAATGATGATGTCTCTGCTCTTGATAATTCCATTGCATCATCTGAAAATGTTGCTTCAAATGATTCATCTGAGCCTCAAAACACCTCATCTGAAATCCCAAGCATAACTCCTGAGACTACACCCCTGACAGAGTCGAGAGGTCATCCTTTATCGAATGTAATTGGGGACCCTAATGTTGGTGTGCGAACAAGAAGTCAACTACAATATGAATTTGCGTGCTATGTATCTTTGATTGAGCCAAAGAATATTGACGAAGCTTTACGTGATGAATATTGGATAAATGCAATGCAAGAAGAACTTGGTCAATTCGTTCGCAATGATGTATGGGAACCAGTGCCTCGTCCTGAGCAACAACACATCATAGGTACCAAATGGATTTTTAAGAATAAGAAAAATGAGGATGATACTATTGTTCGGAACAAAGCGAGACTTGTTGCTCAGGGGTACTCACAAATTGAGGGAATAGACTTTGATGAAACCTTCGCCCCGGTTGCCCGTCTTGAATCTATTCGTATCTTGTTCATGATTGCCTGCCATTTTAAAATCACTCTTTTTCAAATGGATGTTAAAAATGCTTTTCTAAATAGATTTTTAAAAGAGAAAGTTTATGTTGAACAACCGAAAGGTTTTATAGACTCAAAATTTTCAAATCACGTTTTTCGACTGAAAAAGGCACTTTATGGACTAAAACAGGCTCCGCGAGCATGGTACGAACACTTGACAAAATATCTTTTGGAAAAGTGCTATAACCGAGGGGGAGCGGATAGAACTCTCTTTGTAAAACACTTCAAGAAAGATTTCATTGTGGCACAAATATATGTTGATGACATAGTCTTTGGGGCAACTAAAGATAAAAATGCCAATGATTTTGCTAAATTGATGACAAGCGAATTTGAGATGTCGATGATGGGAGAGCTTAATTATTTCCTTGGACTTCAAGTCAAACAAACTAAAGATGGAATTCACTTGTGTCAATCCAAATATGCGAAAGATTTGGTTAAGAAATTTGGATTGGATAGTGCAAAGGATTTTGACACTCCAATGGGTACAAGTAACAAAGGACTTGGAGTGAATTCGGAAGGACAGAGCGTGGATGAGAAACAATACAGAAGCATGATTGGGAGCCTACTGTACTTGACTGCGAGCAGGCCAGATATCGCTTTTAGTGTTGGAATTTGTGCTCGCTATCAAGCTAATCCTAAGGAAGTCCATTGGAAAGCGGTTAAAAGGATCATTCGGTACGTTAAAGGTACGACCGCATATGGCCTCTGGTATCCTATGGGAACATCTCTTGATCTAATCGGTTACTCAGATGCTGACTGGGCAGGCTTTGCAGATGATAGGAAAAGTACCAGTGGAGCTTGTTTCTACATTGGACACTGTTTGGTTGCCTGGCATAGTAAGAAACAAAACTGCATTGCTCTTTCCACTGCTGAAGCTGAATACATTGCGGCCGGGAGTTGCTCTACTCAATTGATCTGGATGAAGAGTTTACTGAGCGACTATCGAATCCCTTCCACCACTCTTAGTATTCTTTGTGACAACACAAGTGCAATTAATATTTCTAAAAACCCTGTTTTACATTCACGGACAAAACATATTGAACTAAGATATCACTTTTTAAGAGAACTGGTTGAATCAAACATCCTACAACTTGAATATATTCGACTGAAAATCAACTTGCAGATATTTTAACCAAACCTCTGGATCAAAAACGTTTTCTGCATTTAAGAAAAGCGATTGGTATGAATCCTTCAATCTAGATATATTCTATTGGGCCATAGATCATGTGCATGTTGCATTTTATTTTTTTGTGAATGGTTTCCGGTATTTCCTGATTGTGCTTGAGAGATGATTGAATTTCTTGAATAATGTTGCTACTTTTGGGAGATGAATCGGTCCGTAACTTTAATTATTTCATATTTAATTTTTGATTCATCACTGTCAAGGTTGTTCTCTTTTGTCATAATTTTTGAACGATCAAATCGCTGAAATTCTGTTTAGCATACTAAATCAAATTCAACAACTCATGCTTTGAACTTTGAATGTTGCAATTGTTTGTTTGATTATTCGTTATAAGATGAATAATTCTTTCTCTGATTTTGAAATTGCAATAATATTTTTGACTTGAGGGTTGCACTAATTTAGGCGGAGTCTTTCCGATTTTGGTAATGAAAATTTCTGAAATTCAAGATGTGGAAAGAGTTACATCCCTGCTGGGAGTGTGAAAACTACCACCACATGGAGGAAATAGCTATCACCCCGGTCGTCCGGTCAGTGTGTGTAGCTACCACATATTGATTAACGTATATCTCTAAGACAAAAGGAAAGTACCTTTCAGAGATAAAAAGAAAAATGCTCAAAGAGGTACACATCTCAAAGGTGATATAAGGTGGAATGTTAATAAAAAAAGATGCTCAAAGAGCCACTCCTGTCTCGAACATTATGCATAACTCAATTTGAACATATTATTTTAATTTCACGATTCTGAGAATTATTTATACATTTTCTTTAACAAATATGATGATAAATCGATACAATTAATTCCTAGCTCTTGCATGATGTGTAGAATTTTATTCTACATGTATCTGGAATTTTCACTGATTATCGGGTCAACAATTTTGCCAAATTGACTTTCCTTGAAATTGATTTTTCAAAATTTATTTATGAAATTTTATTTGAGATTTTTGGGGATAGAAATTGGTTATTTTTGTTGATTGAACATTGTGGAATACCTTATAATTTTTCTAGACAAAATTTGAGCTTAAATTGAAGTTTTTCTAATTCAGGCTCTGGGACCGGTCCCAGGCAGGAGAGACCGGTCCTTCCGCCCGAACCGGATATAAGGGTTTGCGGTCTTTCACATGTTACTTTACCAATTTCGTTCATCCTCTTCTCCTGAGCTTCTAATATTCCCAGGGTGATTTTGGTTCTCTCTTTTCATCTTTTTACACTGATCTTAGGTATGATTTTCGGATTTTGTTGTTTTTATATCATATACTCCGATAATGTGTTTCGTTTCATATTTTTGATGTTTGTTCAAGAGATCTTGCTAAATATGTGTTTTTGTGCTTCGATCTTGGTATTAGATCTGTTGTTTTCTTATTCTCTTATATTTCTTCACCTTTTTGGTCACGTTTTTTAAACTTTTCATCATCAAAACCTAGTTTCACTCCGATAATGTGGTTTTCCTGATTTTTGTTGCTTCAACTGTTCATGATTCTCATGTTTTGTGGCCCCTAGGATTATCTAGCATTTATATATCAATTTGCTGGATTTTTTTTGGAATAAAAAAAAGGAAAAATTAAGTGTTCTTATGTTCCATTTGTAAACTTCATTATGTTTAACAGGTGATTTTTCAAAAATGTACTCGTGGATTCTTGTGCTTGTGGTCCTTATGGCTGGGGGTGGTCGAGGAAGTAAACGACAGCGCTCTTCCAGTAAACGGCCGGTTGAGCAACAACCGGAGGATGAAGAGAGCGAGTATGCTCCTGGCGACGAATCTGAGGAGGATGAGCCGGACTGGGAGGCTTTTACTCCAGAGGTGTTGGCTAAGGAAAAGGATACTAGAAAAGGAAAGGGGAAAGGACAAGCCATTGATAAAGGGAAAGGCAAAGCCGTGGATAAAGGAAAAGGAAAGGTATCTGGATATACCGGTCGTCGGAAATCTGGCGGTGTTGAGATTAGAGAACCGGGTTCTGAGCCTCCGCGTCTCAGTCTACAGGATGTTCCGTCTGCTCGACGGTCAATGTACTCGTCGAAACATTGTATTGGTGAGCGTGATGTTGGTGTCGCAAGTATCATTGACTGTGTGCCAGGGTTTCAGGATTTATTTGAAAAGGGTAATCTTCATCAGATTTGTGATTTCCCGGAACAAACTGGGTTCTGTTTGGAATTGATTAGAGAATTCTATATGAGAGCAGGTCACTTGAGTGACTCCGACGGCGACCCATATGTATTCCGCACTTCCGTACGTGGTGTGGAGTTATCAATTACTCCTGATATGATAGCGTCTGTGCTAGGAATGGAAGCTAGGACTGAAGGAGTGGAATATCTACAGGCCGGTTTTGACTCACTTCGCGATTGGAACCGTGTCGTGAACACTATTTGCATGCCGGGTACTGAATCAAACGGCATTATGGTTATGTCCAAAGATTTCAGAATGGAGTACAGGTTTCTGAACTTCGTGCTTTGCTACAACATTCTGCCTCTCACAAACACGAAGATTTTGAGATGGGATCGCATCTTATACATGTATCTATTGGCTCGGCCTGATATTGTAAGTGCGAAAAATATCAAGATGAATATCCCATTTTTGATCTGGCAGAGAATGGCGAAGGACATCAAAACTTTTGGACAAAATGAACGGTTGCCATTTTCATTAATTATCATACGGATTCTGCGACTTCATGACGTGGATGTTCGTTGTACATCATATGAGCATAGTTTGGGAAGGATCAATGAAAGGACGTTCGTGAAATCCTCTGTGCAGCTTCGAACTCCGTCCCAGCGTGCTTCTTCTCCTCCTGCTGCTCCACCTCCTGCTGCTCCACCTCCTGCTGCGGCTACTTCTTCCCGTCCTTCCATAGATATTTCTGAGGAGGATGTATCGGTGTCATCAATCTATCGTGAGCAACAGCGGTTATCTGAGGAGCTTCAAAAACTTTCTGCGGAGCAAGCGGTGATACGGAAGGATGTGAGCAAGATGAAGCGTTTTGTCACGCCCCGCGACCACCCGCCTATTTGGCCGGGTCGCGGCGCCGCCGACAGACCGCCGAACGGACAGGGTTTCCCCCGTACTGCAGACAGAGTCTCCCCTGTACGTTCAAGGCATAGCAATCAATACAATGTGCGAAGTTCCAACCAGGAACACATTTCAAGCAAGATTGCATAATGGAAGGTATCAAACAACATAAACACATCCTATATTATTACATTCATTCACATTAGATTCATTTTACATCACAATTACATACTACATTCTTTTTGGCTTCCAAATACAATCTAGCTTTAACAATATTATTACAACTTCATCCTTTTCATTTTCTTGCATCCCTAAGTAAGGCCGACTCAGGGTACCGCTATCTCTGGTCTCGGTGGTAGGGCGCTAACTATGGAACTACGCCCTCGCCTCGCGCCGCCGAGCCGCTCACGTGCGAACCTGTAAAAACCCCAAAACCACGTGGGGTGAGAACCAACTCCATGGTTCCCAGTGGGTACGGCCACCCAAGGGAAATGCTCGACCAACAGGTACAAAGGAGGCAACTGCAGGTTAGTTTAATAAACAGATAGATATATATATCTTGATTATGCAACAAATAAAATCATGCATTGCCTCACAAACGTAATAATGCAATGCTATATGCAAATCATGCAATAATGCAACCAACTAGTAGTTCACTCGATACTACTTTCCATTCTGCTAACCATAGCTCATCCGTTTGATATCTAAGGTTTCTCTATCTTAGATTCTTGTCAATCACCGTTTTAATCATAACGTTTCATCTACCTTTACAAGGCTAACCACCCGACTCGGTCTTGAGTCAATCGTCTGCGAAGTACCGCACTAGAACCAGGCTCGAGGCGATGGACGTCTCACATACACCTCAGCCCTAAATCCTCTCGACTGGGATACCAAATCCATAACTCATAATGTATACTTGTTGTACATTCATTTGGCTATGACCCAATCTTACTGGTTAACCATGTTAACCCCAATAACTCACAACCAAATCCCTTAATAACGGGGGACTCGAACCTCCCTGGGGACCGTCATATGGGGGGACTTTACCACGCCCAGTGGTGACCAACTCCGGAGCGCACCGCCCGAGAGGGAGCTACCTCCCTCAAGCCAAGACGTAACGTGAGTATCGATCCAATCCTCAACTTGAGGATTCATAGCCACTCGTCACAATGCCATTGTCGTAATAGGTTTTCTACCTATTTAATCATGCCACTCTCTATGTCAACTTGGACCAATGTCAATATGGTTAAACTATGTTTAACAACCACTTTCTTGATGCCAATCATGTCTCTATTTTCATTGTCACCCTTGTTTACTATTGTCCAAGCCCGACTTATGTTCTTTAACAATAGGTTTAATGCCACACATGATTCCAACCTAAGTTCTTTGACACTAGGTTCATGTCCAACCTATGTTTATTCACACTAGGTTCATATCATCCATGTTCAACCTAGGTTCCTAACTCTAGGTTAAGTGCCACTCGATCTAATATATAGATGTCCAATATCAAGGTCTCTATCATAGAGTTATCGATCCAATTCATGCAATCATTTAGCATTTACATAGCATATTCATCATGCATTCTACGATAATTATTATATAGCAACCATACCAAGCATTTGCCTAGCTTTTACATCATGTCATTTACATGCATTCTTTTAATGTTAACTACATGCATCCTCTCAATGCCAACATACATTACAACTAGCATGTACTTTCCTAATGCCTTATTATGCAATTATCCTGTAGTATGCATTTTCATAATGTCAATATGCTTATTGTCATCTAACATGTGTCCATATTTAGCAATTTCTCATAACTCATATAATTAACAACATGTTAACATTCATTTATATGCTCACGTTCTCTAATACATGTCAACATGAATCTCATAATGCTAAATACCCCTAGCGTGTATTTCACTAAGCATACATACTAATATGCAAATTACCAACTAGCATGCATTTATACAATGCTAATATGCCGTATGCACATACACATATGCATCAACAAGATTCCATATTTCGCTTTGACATGCGGGGCTACCAAGTCGCTTCGGTAAACACAACCCACCTCATTTCGCATTCCGATTGCTTGTCGACACTTGCAATCGGCCTCCCGCGGCACCCGGCACCCGGTTTGGCCCGATCTCTAACGCGACCACCCGAACGGCCTCTAATTCACGATCCAAAAATTAAAGGTCTTCAGTTATGTGCCACGATGCTTCAAATCCATTTTCATGGGTTTGCGATGTCGCCTCGGCCCTCCAGGCGGAAACGAAGCCTAAACGTCCGTTTCTTTAATAACTTCTCAACGGCTCGACGAATCGCCGAACCGACTTCGCCAACGCGTTCGTTTACCTAGCAATTAGGTTTACAGAGGGTCAAATGAGATCAAACCCTCTTATTTACAAAATTAGCATTTTTGAGCCCTAGATTACAACTAGGTAAAAATCCACCATTAGAGCCTTAGTTTCAAGCATCAAACCTCTAATTAGCATGGTAGAATACCTCTAAATCCATTCTTAGAGCTTAAAAACCAAACTAGAGAGAAATGTCATTAAAGGGTTTGAAGCTTACCTTCAAAGCTTGCTCTAATGGAGAGGAAGAAGACGAAGAAGATGAAGATCGACTTCCAAGCTTGCTTCTCCACCAAATCCATTCATTTTTGGGAGAAATCTAGAGAGAGAAAGGGAAGCTTCCCCCCTCCCTTTCCATGTATGCGTGTGTGTGTGTCGTGTGCATGTGTGGTGTGCGGCCGAAGGAGAAGAAGAAGCAACAGCTTCTTAATAATACCCCCAAGACACTATTCACTCCCGGGCAGCTTGAAATCTGATAACTTTCGCCGGAGCTCCCTGAGTGTCCGTTTGAGCTCAAACTTGACAGTCATATTCGGTTTTAGTTAACTTAACAAGCTGACGATCACTGGTTCAGTTTCGACCCCGTTTGGTCACTGAAAACTGTACCGAACTCCAATCTTTATCAGATAGCTGTCGGATTTTATTTCTCACTCTACGGGTGTCAGAAAAATATGAAACTTTAAATCTAACCTCATAAAAATATTTCTGACTTATCCTCCAATTTTCATAATTTTCTGAGACTGTGCATTTTCTGCTAATTTATCTGCCCCGTTTCCAACAGAAAATTCTAAATCTTCTGTTTTAATTCCGATTTCAGCACAGGTCATTTTTGACTTATGTTTTACTCCTACAAATCCAATAAAAATAGTTTCTCACACTATTTTTATTTATTTTTATTTTTTATACCAAAATCTGGTATGTTACATGTTTACAATATGATTTTTGACAAATTAGGGTGTTGCCGAGCGGATTTACCCCCAGGGGATGCTTCAGATTAGATGTTGCGGGGTTCCTCCTTTTGTCTTTTTGGCCCTTCCTGACAAAAAGGGGGAGATGACTTGATACGATGAAGATGGATGGCTCTTGATGATGATGAAGCATTAGTTTAGATTTGATTTTTTTTTGTTTTGGTGCACTTTGCATAGTTGTGTACTATTTTGATTTTTTTTTGTTTTGGTGCACTTGGCATAGTTGTGTAAATTTAGTTTACATGTTTGCTTAGGTGCTTGACTATGAACTGACTTGGTACTATTTTGACGTTTATGTTTGATTATGTTTGATCTTGATAAGTATACTTGAATCTTTATTTTCGTTTTAAGAATATTTTTGTAGGAATAATTCAAGACTTCAAGACTCCATGTCCAAGTCATAGAGTCTGTATTAAGGTTATGAAAATTGTAACTTTTGTTTATTGGATCGATCATGCAGGAGATTATTGTTTCGTGATTGCGATGATCTTCTTTTTATTGTTTTTGAGTTGTATACGAGCATTGTAGTATATTTTGTCACGAAATCGCCAAAGGGAGAGATTGTTAAGGATTTTATAGGTTGGCGAATTTCGTAATGTTGAATGGAGTCTTGAAGAGTTGATCGCGAAAGTTTTTGAAGAAAAGATTCAAATTGAAGAACAAAGATTCATTCGTAAAGTTCGGCATCTAAGGTATGAAGAAAAGATCATTTGTGGTGAAGATACTTAATTAGAATAAGTTCAGAAGACTTAGATTGCTTTAAAACTATTTTACTGAACTTTTCTGTGTTCTAGGACCGGTCTGTAACACACTGGACCTTTGCAAATTGCGAGGTTCGAGTGATTGGACGTGTTCTGAGCTTTTCCAGACTTGCTGGTAGGTCGTTAACTGTGTTCCGACCTATGGCACGTGTCCCGAGGAGTATGGTACGAAGCCTCGCACCAAAACCCAAAAATTTGGATTTTGGTCAGCTCTCGGATTGGCTGTCTGGCGGGCTTGTACCGGTACAAGGTTGTGCTTGTACCGGTACAGAGCCGAGAACTCGGAAACCCGAGCCTCGGGTTTGCATTTTCGCAGGTCTTGTACCGGTACAAGGATGGTCTTGTACCGGTACAATGTTGATGGTTGTACCGGTACAGCCATCGGGCCTGTACCGGTACAGTGCCGCAGAACCGTGCACCCGAGCCTCGGTTTTGGATTTTCGTAGCTCTTGTACCGGTACAAGATCCCGTGTACCGGTACAAGGAGGCAGATTCTACACAGTTTGTTCTGCAGGGGCTTATTTGCGATTGTGGGCTTCTTATATCAGCACCCACGCCCCTAGGGCTCTCCCCTGGGCTGAGAAGAGTGGGTAATCAGGTAGGGCACCTCTCCCCTTCACCCCTTTTGGATTTGATCTCATTTTAGCTTGGATTTTAATGGTTTTTCCCTCTCTTTTGCCTATTGGAGCTATTTCCTCCATTTTTGAGCTTGGAGCTTGGGTTTGGAGTTTGATTGAGGGAAGATACTTGAAGTTTGAGAACTTTGAGCTGATTTTGAGGCTTCTAAGAGGTAAGTGGCAAGATTCTTTCCTCTAGTTTTGAATTTTAGAGCTTTCTTTGAGATGAAACCCTAGTTTTGGGACTTAGGGTTTATTTTGGGCTTTTTGAACCTAGGGCTTTTGAGGCTTGATTGGTTGGTTTAGAACCTTCCTAGGGCTTGGATTGGAAGGGTTCTAGCTCTCTTTTGGAGCTTAGGAGAAGATTTCTACTCTGGAGGTGAGTTTTGGCCATTTTGCTTCTAGGTTAATGATTGAGCTTATTGCTCTTCGTATCGATTGGATGACACCATTTTTGATGTTCCTAGGGTGCTAAAAAGCTTGTGGAAATCTCCGTTCGGCGAAACAAAAGTTTCGATTTTGGTGGGTTTGACCTAGCCTTTGATATGAGAAAATCTCATATTTGGTGATAAGTGCTTTGTTTACTAATAATTCATGCATTTTCATATTAAATGTATTTATTATGATTTTTAGAATGCTTAAAATGTATATGTTATATATGATGAAATTTTGGACCCCTATGTAGTAGAGAGTTGCTTGGGAGATCTTTGGTTGCATTTAGCATTCTATATGAGATTTGATTTCATATTTCTATAGAGTAAATGAGCTATGATTCATGCGTTTAAACATAAGTTTAATTGAGACATGAAAGATGACAATTGCTATATATGTAGGCATCGAACTTGATATCATGTGAATTGGAGAGCTAATGTCATTAAGCGGCATTGAGCTCAGGACTTGTGTGAACCTAGTGGATAGGGCCATTGAGGGATTTGGAATACATGTTGAACATCAAATTGCCTAAGTGTCATCAAGGGGCACTAGGCGTAACAAATGTTGAAACTTCATATTTTGACTTAAACTAGATCTTCGTGATGCTAGTGACCGTACCATGTTAGAGACATGAGGATTGGATATTTGAGACTTGGACTATGCTTGCTTGCCATTTGTGCTCATTCGCACATGCTTGTGAGGGTCGCTCCCTACAAGCCGGCACTCCGGAGTTAGCCTACGCGACTACGTTCGCTCGTGCGGTATTGAGAAGCCTACGGGGCCGAGTGGGACAGACACATCCCAAGAGTAGGGATGTCGGGCTACCACAGGCACTTAGGCGGCACAAGCTGGACTACCTTTGGTAGGCCCTTAATTGGAAATGAAATCGACACGGTGTTGAATATGAACAATCACTACTAGATAGGATTAGTAGTTGGATTACTTGGACACGCTTATGATATAGCATTGGTACATTTTGTATACTTGCCAGTTTCATTATCGCATCGTAGCACACTCGGTTGTTTGGATAAAGTTTACCCTTATGCATTGATATATGGCATCGTGAGGTTTACTTGCTTTTATGTTGAGACATATTAGTATGCATCGGATATATTACCTTATGATAGCGTAGATGTACATTACCATAACATCATGCTTACTGGAGACATAGTAGCATAGCATTTCATTCATGCTTCCTTCTGCAGTTCGTGTTCGCTATCTGTTGCTATTATTATTGTACTTACCCTCTTTTTTTGGGGCCTAGTGGTGCATTAAGCTGAGGTCAGTAATTGCCCACTGGGAACTATAAATTATAGTTCTCATGCCCTGTTTTTCTCGATGTTTTACAGAGCCTTCCACTCAGGGTGAGGCCAGGGATCGCGGGAAGGGAGTTGCTTCGAGCTAGCTTCCTTCGAGGACGAGTTGCTAGGTGGTCTACCTCTCGATTTTTGTTTCCTTTTGCGAGAGGTTGAGAGTTCTACCAGTGTATTAGAGACCACCGTTTTTGTACTTTTGAGACAGATATTGTACTACTTATGACTTCTTTTATTGTCTAGCTTTACTGCTTTACCTTGGTGTAGATGTTAGAACTTTACTCGCTCTGATATCATTAGCTGCTCATTATTTCACTTCTTCTATTTGTTTTATTATTTGCTTTTACTTCCGCTTTTATGGTAGACGCCTTATATGTGTAGACATATGGCGGGTCTGGGCACGCTACCGGGAGGGCCTCCGCCGGTCCCGGGGCGTGACAGATTAATTTGGTATTAGAGCCTAGGGTTGAGTCTTAGTGGACCTAGCGAACCTTAGGCCGGTTGGACTATAGGAATTAGGCTCGTGAGAGACGAGGTCTAATTGACTTGTGAGCGAAAGTATTATGATTGGGTTTATGACAACTCTAAAAAGTTAGAGTTTGATCGGAGTGTATGGCTTCTAACTTCGCGGAGGGTTACGTTGGCGGCCGACAACGTAACATCGGGAGTTAGTAGTGAAGGACACTTCCTTACTTTCGCATGATTTGGGGTTTTATCTTTTGAGCGGGGATGCGACAGCGTGGGTTACTAACTTGCGCTCTTATGTTTTGTAGTGACGATGCCGATTACGCGCTCTCACTCTGCGCCGCGCGGATGATGCGCACACCCGTCGAGGCAGGTCGAAGCCACTCCGCTACTTCCGGCATCTAGTGAGGTCCCGTGACTTGAGGGCCCAGCTTTGGCGGTTTCTCACTGATTGTTGGCGCGCAGACGCAAGCGGCCGCAGCGGCAGGCTGAGGTGGCTCAAGCGCAGGAGCGCGATGAACATCCTGGAGGAACCTCCCTACTTCAGCAGGCGGCAGCTTCGAGGGAGACCCAGGGCCCACAGCACGCAGCACCGTGGTGCGACGTGCACCGAGGGCCGCAGTCCTGCGCCCCAGTTCTTCCCCTGCGGCCCGGGCGCACCACCACCCCTCGGGAAGGAGGTGCTCGCGTACCCCAGTCGCAGAGACCGGTGACGGGGCCAGTTTTCCCCTGAGGCCGATGGGAGCCGAGGCGAGACGGCTCATGGAGCACCTCAGTGATTCCAGGAGCGGACGCCCGAGGATGTTTGATGTGCAGAACGTCGACCGCTGGATTGTTGAGAAGTGGTTGATGCATATGGAGAAACTATTTCGAGATACGCCTTCGTTGAGCGACGAGGGACACGGCGTTTGCCTTCGCCAACCCCTCACTTCTGACGGCGAGGCCTACGTTGGGTGGTTTGGACCATCAGGACCAATCCAGCACGACTTGACAGGCGATCCTCCTTTGGCACGCGATCTCCAAGGAGCTTCTTCTAGCGCCACCCCTATTCCTACCCAGCGCCTCAAGAGGAAGAACCTGCCGAGCAGGCATTGCGCAGCTCTGCCCCAGGCATCGCACGCACCGGTCCGTGGTCCAAGTACCGAGCAGGGCACGTTTTTCGATTACCCCATCTGTGTGCCTTTTGTGGTGTGGGATGACGAGGACCAAGGACCGCATCTTTTTGAGCGCGGTTTGCGGCCTTCTATCTTTCGGTTGGTGCAGTCTTCCAACTCCAGAACCTTACACCGGGAAAAGGTTGTGGATCGAGCATTGATTACGTTGAGGCAGGAGCGGCGGGATGCTGCAGGAGCCCCCCCCCGCGAGAGCTTGGAGAAAGGGAAGGAAGAGACCCGCGGCTTGAGGGTAGTCAGACGCAATCTACGAGGCGCCCCGAGCATCCCCAGGAGAGGAGCCAGTCGCCCAGGCACGCGGCCCAGTCTTACTCCCAGCGCGCAGGCGAGGACCCCGCACATCGCTCGCTCAGGCTCCCCGCTGCGTGATCTGTGGCGGTCCTCATTACCCGCGGCAGTGTTCACGCAGCCGGGGCAGGTGCTTCTTGTGTGGCCAGGAGGGCCACTTCCAGTCGGATTGCCCGAGGAGTCCATTGCCAGCGCCATCTGCGGCATCTGCACCAGCATCGCCAAGTCCCAGCCAGGGGACATCCTCTGCGCATCACCAGACCGGTCGGCCACCTGTTCAGCGGCAGACGGAGGGGTCACGACAGGCCCCGAGCGGGCGCATGTACGCGGCCCAGACTGAGGAGGCGGCGGCAGCTGAGAATGTGGTCGCAGGTATCATTTTTGTGACGCCCCGACTTCCCAGGGGGTCACCCATCCTAGGACTACTCCCGTCCTAGCACGCTTAACTTTCTTAACCTCTTGGGCCTTACCACCACCCAAAATGCTTAAGCCGGGTTAAGAGTTTAGCCCTATTATATTTTATATATAGGACTATCTGGGGTCTCACAATCTCCCCTTCTTTAAGCCCTGACGTCCTCGTCAGGCTCAGACTCACAAGTACCAGGCGATGTGAGACTCGTCTCGCTAGCCCGTCATCCAGACCCTGGCTCAGCCGAGACTCATCTCACACTTCCGGCTGGTAATTGGCTCTGATACCATCTGTGACGCCCCGACTTCCCAGGGGGTCACCCATCCTAGGACTACTCCCGTCCTAGCACGCTTAACTCTCTTAACCTCTTGGGCCTTACCACCACCCAAAATGCTTAAGCCGGGTTAAGAGTTTAGCCCTATCAAGTGTTAGAAGACTACTCCAGTCCTGGCAGGCATTAAATGCGCCCCTTACCCTTTACGCAACCTCACCCTCCTCGGGACCAGAACCAAAGCAGTCCCTCTATTTGCTGGCCCCGCTGTTTACTGTTCGGCTTTAAGAAATTAAATAAGCTGAAGCTAAATGACAAAGACTGCGCACCTCGCAACAGGTATAATAGTGCAACGCGAAGGAGCAACGCGAGGGAAAATAGTACACCAGCCCTTCTAACAGTGCATCCTTCGGCTCGTTCTAGTGCAATCTCCACCGATCAACAGTATAATCCAGCACTCTCTCTCCTCCATGGAAGCCTGTCAGTATCCGCTGCGTTTGCAGAGGAGAAGTGGAAGATGACTTTAATTTCCAGCACTCTCCCCATCCGCCGCGGCCGTGGTCGGAACGACCACTGCCGCCAACAAGGACGACTTTAATTTCCGCCCCCCGCAATGACCGGCTGTGCCGCCAAAATAAATGCGACGAAGAAGAGCTCTCGACGCCGCCGCCGCGGCCACAACCACTTAGGACGACTAAGATGCGAGCCACATCCCCCGCCGCCGTATCGCTTGCGTTTGTGGGCAACGCCCTTCGTCGCTTGCACCTCCTTGACCAAAAGTAGCATCGCAATGTACTATAAAATAGTGTAGTTTGCAAATCTTTTGTGCAAATCCGGACTTGTATTGTCACGCTCCGTGACCTGCCTATTTGGTCGGATTCCGGCACGCCGACAGACCGCCGGACGAACAGAGTTTCTCCTATACATCCTAGGCATCACAATCCATACAAAGCGCGGGGTTCCAACCAGGAATAATTGTAACACACTGGACCTTTGCAAATTGCGAGGTTCGAGTGATTGGATGTGTCCTGAGCTTTTCCAGACTTTCTGGTGGGTCGTTGACAGTGTTCCGACCTATGGTTCGAAGCCCGAGAAGTGAGGTCTAAAGCTTAGTACCAAAACCCAAAAAGTTGGAGCCCGAGAACTCAGCTCTGGGGTAGCTTTCATTGGGCCGTGTACCGGTACAGGGTTGATGGCTATACCGGTACAGGGTTGATGGTTGTACCGATACGCGGGCTCGTGTACCGGTACACAGGCAGTTTTGAGGCAAACCCGAGGTTCGGGTTTGGCATTTTCGTGGGAGGTGTACCGGTACGCTGGCCCGTGTACCGGTACGCAGTGACAGATTCTGAATGGTCGGAACTACAGGGGTGTATTTGCATTATGACACTTCTATATGTGCCCCCACGCCCCTAGG